>NC_079519.1:14616431-14669423 GCF_000801105.2 Raphanus sativus
GGTTTGATGAGGATTTTAAGACCTCGAAGATTTGATAAGGATTTTAAGACCTTGGAGATTTGGTAAGGATTTTAAGACCTTGGAGATTTGGTAAGGATTTTAAGACCTTAGAGATTTGGTAAGGATTTTAAGACCTTAGAGATTTGGTAAGGATTTTAAGACCTTAGGTCCAGGTTCGTCGAGACCTGATATTGCTTGAAGGATTTTAAGACCTTAGGTCCATGTTTGCAGGGACCTGTTTTGTTAAAGAATTGAGATTCTAGGAATAATTTCTTATGATATTGGATACATGGTATCATAGTATCATACAATTGCTGTATTATACGATCATCACTTGCTGTGTGGGCTATGTGATTTTATCAGACATATGCCCCCTTTGATTATAGTGAACGAAGTATTGAATGAGGTTGGGGCTGCACTCATAACGGAGTTGCCTACGTACCCAGTCAAGGGATCAAGCCTAACGTAAGTTCAGGAATTTAGAGGTACCTAATGATAATATCTCTTAAGATTCGTGGCATTCCACGATCTGATTTCAGTACCCGGTTCGCACCTTTTCGGAGCTTGTAAACGCCAGGTCGTACCACGTGGATGATCTGGTAGGGACCTTCCCAGTTGTTCCTAACTTCCCAGCATCTGTTCTTTGGTTCCTTCGAAACTTTCCTAAGTACTAGGTCACCTACAGCGAACTGCCGGAGCCTGACTTTAGAATTGTACTGTCGTGCCATTGCTTGCTGATAGTTCTGAATGCGAATCAACGCTCGGTCCCGTCTTTCCTCGATTAGATCGAGGCTGTCGGTTAGGAGCTGATCATTAGCTGCGGATTGACGTACAGAGTTCCCGGCGGAGGCTACCAGCAATGGTTTCAGCTGAACGACAGCTTCCATTCCCATATGCTAAGGAGAAAGGAGTTTCTTCTGTAGCTTTTCGTGGGGTGGTCCGACATGCCCAAAGTACTTCAAGTAACTTCTCTGATCATAGTTCCTTCTGGGTTCCAAGGCGTTTCTTGAGGTTTGCTAATACTGATTATTAGCAGCCTCCGCCTGTCCGTTACCTTGAGGTCGGCGAGGTGATGAGAAGGTCAGGCGAATATTCCACTTGTCACAAAATATTTTGAAATCGTGGGATATGAATTGTCCTCCATTGTCAGTTTACGATTTCGTATGGGACGCCGTGTCTACACACGATTTCTTTCCATACGAATTGCTCGACCTCGACTCTGGTTATCTGTTGGAAAGCTTCAGCTTCTATCCATTTCGTGAAGTAGTCTGTTAGGACTAAGAGGAAAGCGTAACTTCTTCTTTCCACTTTCCTGATGGTACTAGTGGTCCCACGATATCCATGGACCATCTCATAAATGGATAAGGGCGGATATGTTAGACAGCTTTTCCGCAGGTTGGTGTATAATCGGTGCATGCCTCTGGCATTTGTCGCATGAAGAGGAATAGGCCTCACAATCTGCAATAATGGTGGGCCAGAAATATCCTTGTCTTTTTGATTCTGATGGCTAGAGCTCTTCCTCCAGAGTGGTTCCCGCAAGAACCGTCGTGCATTTCTTTTCATGAGTCTCATTAGCAACGAGACCATGGACGCATTTAGGTAAGGTCCGGAAATGCTTCGTTTGAGGAGGACGGATTCAGTTACGCAATATCTCGCGCTTAATGCTTTGAGCTTTCGAGCCTCCCATTTATTGGGTGGAGTCTTTCCCTCCAGGATGTATTGCATGATTGGAATTCTCCAATCCTCTCTTCCTACAACTTTGGTTATGAAGAGAACGAGGGAGGTTCCTGTTCGGGACCTGGTGTCGTGGTGCCCCCGGAGGTATTGGTAGGATTAGGCTCCAGGGAGTCTGAATTCCGAGGAATACCTCCAGATGAATTTTTTGAGAGCTGTACGGCTTTCTGGTTTAACTCTGCAGATAATTGGGTCTGAGTTGGTGCCCCCGGGGGTATTCTTGAGATCAGGCTCTAGGGAGTCTGAATTTCGAGGAATATCTTCCATGATTTGGATTGTGTTCCCGGAGGTATGTTTTTTAGAGCTGCATATTCTGGTTTTTGGAAACCAAAATGTTGTGAAAACCTGGGTAGCTACCGTTTCAGGGCAGGTACCTTTGAGTTGCGCTGTTAGTTTGCTCTCTTTCTCAGCTTTAGTAGCTATGTCGATGCTTGGTTTCTCGATTCCTTCTACGGGTATGATCCGTTTTACAAGGGGGTCTGACGTGGAAGCTAAAGCAGCCAACGCATCAGCTGAGGATTTCTCCCTCGTGGGATTCTCGTTAGCTCGAATTTGTCGAACTGCCTAGTGAGGTTCTGGACGACTTCGAGATATGCCTCCATTCTTTCGTCCCTCGTTTCATATTCTCCGTGAAACTGGCTAGCTACTAGCTGTGAGTCACTGTAAGCATTTAGCTCTCGGATTCCGAGGCTTAGGGCGAGCTTCAACCCTGCGATTAGTGCTTCATATTCAGCTTCGTTGTTTGAGGCGCTGAATCCGAGCCTATATGACTGCTCAATGGTTTCTCCTGCTGAGGAAGTTAGCCTTAGACCGATACCGGAGCCCTGTTGATGAGGCTCCGTCGACGTATAGGCTCCACTTCGGGATTTCATTTCGGAGTCTAACTGCTCGGATGTCAGTTCAATGATAAAAATCAGCAAGGACCTGAGCTTTCCTGATGCTCGAGGTCTATACTCGTATCATATTCGCTGAGCTCTATGGCCCATTTAGCCAATCGCCCTGACTGGCTAGGGCTGTGCAATATCATTCGTAATGGTTGTGAGGGTCATTACGAATGATCGAGTGCGATTGGAAGTAAGGTCGCAATTTTCTGGCAGCTGTTACGACTGCTAGAGCTAGTTTTTCCATTGCGGGATACCTTGTTTCGGCGTCTATTAAACTCTTACTGGTGTAATAGACAGGTCTTTGTTCGTTTTGTTCCTCTCGTACCAGAACGCCGCTGACTGCAGCAGTTGATACAGCGAGGTATAGGTACAATGGCTCTCCTACTACTGGTTTAGATAGGATCGGAGGTTCGGAGAGATATGCTTTCAATTGCTTGAAGGCTTCCTCGCATTTTTCGTCCCATAAGAACTTCTTATTATTTCTTAGAAGCTTGTAGAACGGGAGACATTTATCGGTGGATTTGGATATGAATCGATTCATACCGCGATTCGTCCAGTCAATCTCTGTACCTCTCTGGTCGTCTTAGGTGACGGCATTTCTAGGAAGGTTGCTATCTGCTGCGGGTTGGCTTCAATGCCTCTTTCGGTTACGAGATAGCCTAGGAACTCGCCTGAGGGTACCCCGAAAGTACATTTAGTGGGATTGAGCTTCATATCGTACTTGTTAAGGATGTCGAAGCATTCCCTTAGTGGGAGATATGATCTTCTCCAGCTGAGGATTTGACTAGCATGTCGTCGATATAGACCTCCATGGTTTTTCCAAGTTGTCCAGCGAACATCTTATTTACTAGCCTCTGATAGATAGCTCATGCGTTCTTTAATCCGAATGGCATAACCTTGTAACAATAGGTTCCTCGTTCGGTTATGAACGCAGTTTTCTCCTGGTCCTCAGGATCCATCATGATTTGGTTGTACCCTGAGAAGGCATCCATAAAGGATAGGAGTCGATGGCCAGCTGTTGCTTCAACCAGGCGGTCGATGTGAGGTAACGGGAAGCTGTCTTTAGGACAAGCTTTGTTTAGGTCTGTGAAGTCTACACAGATTCTCCATTTCCCGTTTTTCTTCTTTACCACTACGGGTTAGCTAACCAGTCGGGGTAATGTACCTCTCGAATGGACCCCGCTTTCGTAAGTCGGTCAACTTCGTCGTTAACAGCTTGAGCCTTTTCGAGGCCTAGCTTACGACGCTTCTGTTTGATCGGTTTGAAAATAGGGTCTACTTTTAGTTTATGGGTGGTGACGTTCGGATCTATTCCTTTCATGTCGCTGGTGGACCATGCAAAGGTTTTGACATTCCTTTTCAAAAATCAATGAGCTCCTTTTTTGTCTCAGGAGGTAGCTCGGACCCGATGCTCACCTGTTTTTCAGGATCAGAGTCGTCGATGCAGACTTTTTCGGTTAGGTTCCTGGGGGGACCTCGAATATTTTGTTGCATTTCGCGACCCTCCTGGATCTGTAATTGCTATTGGGGGGACTTTTTGAGGATTTCGAATCCTCCCAAATAGCAGATCCTAGATATTCTTCTGGCTACCATGTATGGTAGCTATCCCTTCAGGTGTTGGGAATTTTACGCACTGATGGTACGTTGAGGCTACTGCCTTCATTTTGTGAATCCAGGGTCTTCCCAAAATCGCGTGGAACGGGGAAGGTCTATCGATGACTACTAAGTTGGTCATTTTCATTATTCCGCAAGCTATGACTGGGAGCTTGATAGTTCCCAATGAGGTAGCTGTTTCTCCGGAGAAGCCTACGAGGTTAGCTTTTTGGCCAATAATTTCGTAGTCGTCTATTTCCATCCCGTTTAGGGTGTTATAGAAAATGAGGTCGACAGAGCTTCCTGTGTCTATCATGAGCTTAGGAACCTCGTATCCTGCGATGTTCAGGGTGACAATCAACGCATCATCGTGAGGTCTGTCAAGATTCGAGGTCTCGCTTTCCCAGAAAGAAATCTTAGTATTGGACTCAGGGTTAGGAGGCTTAGGTCCAGTGTTAGACACAGCCTTCCGCACGTGATTCTTAATGGAATTGACGGAGTCTTGACATATGTCTGATCCTCCAAGGATACAGTCCACCCTCGAGTCGGGGCTTGATTGAGGGAGGGTTTGCTTAAGAGAGCTACGACTTGTAAACTTTTTCCTTGGGAAGAATTTCCCAAGAATCATGTCGACTCTTTTCTTGGGAGCTGGAGGTGGCGAATCGGTCTCCTTCTCAGGTGACCTTTCGCGTTTCGGGGAAGTGTCCCTGGAGCCTCTTTTTCTTATAAGGTGATGGCTTTTTAAGGTCCACGCCCTTTATTTCTCCAGCTGCGAATTTAGCTGCCAGCTGGCGTTGGAGGTCCCAACATTCCTCGGTTGAGTGTCCTTCGCGATCGTGATAAGAGCAACGTTTGCCTTTATCAAAGCCTTTTGACCAGGGAGTTTTGTTTGCTGCTGCAACAGGTTTCTCTTCCTTGTCTTCCTCGATTGCGTAGGAAAGTTCTCCCTGAGTATGATTATTTCGAGGGTTACCCTTTTTATGAGGTCCCTTAGTCTCAGAGGATTCACCTTTCGAATGATTCTGAGGTTTCTTGTGGAGTTTATCCAGTGCAGCTGTCTCCTCTCCAAAGTAATATTTGGTGGCTCTATGAAGAGCGTCATCGATAGTTGGAGGAGTATTGAGTGTTAGTTCTGACCAGAATTTCGATCTATAGAACAGACCTCTCCTAAGGGCCTCGATGGCGACTAGGTTGTTAGGATTCGAGAGCTTAGTTCTTATTGCCCTGAATTTCTCAATGTAGACTCGTAATGAGTCTCCCATTCCTTGACTGACCTTCCAAAGGTCGGCCTCAGAGGCTTGCTTCAGGATATGGGTTGAGTATTGCTTCATGAAGGCGTTAGTTAATTGATCGAAATTGTCTATCGAGGCTGGCTCGAGACCGGAGAACCACTCAAGGGCTGTTCCGACCAAATTTTCGGCGAATGTCCTACAGTAACCTGCTTCACATTCTTCTTGTGTGAAATGGGCTTTAACGATTGCCAATCGGAAAGCTCTCAAATAGGCTTTCGGGTCGGAAGTCCCATCATACTCAGGAATTCTGATTTTTCGGGTATCTCTTATGTGAGAGCTGGCGATTCTGTCCGTGAATGGAGTTCCACGGGTTTCCTCGATCAAGCTATCGATTTCGGGAGCTGAGCTCGTAGCTTTATGGACTTGAGCTCCCAATTTCTGGAGAGCCGCGTGAGTTCGCTCCATATATCTACGGATAGCTTCAGGTCCTTCAAACGGAAGGACGTTTGGATCGTTCGCAGGTTCCCGACGGGCAGGTTCCTGACGGAATCGAGTTGGCTCATCCTCCCATGCGGTTGGTGGGCTAAGTCGCTCGCCATTTCTTGGGTTATCGGAATCTATCCTTTGATAACCGTCCCCATTCGGGATTGAGCTTCTGGTTTGATAAACCGAAGCTGACGCTCTGCCCCCAGATGGGAAGGATATTCCTGCTCCGGACCTAGGATCAGGCGGCGGAGGAGGTAAACGAGTACTCCTGTCAGTAACCTGGCCGGGTGTGGAACTAGTTGTCGCTATGTTACTTCCCATAGCACTGGCGTTAGGTGGATTAAACACGGGAGCTGTTCCAGTATGAGGTGTCTGGAAAGCAGATCCGCGTCCTTCCGGGGCAGTGCTATCAGGGGAAAAGTTTAAACGTGCTCGGGGAAATGAGGGATCGGTTAATCGATCATGAAAAATGACCCCCGGAGCTTGACGTTGCGGTGGTTGGGTTGTTGCGTTTGGATCTAGTTATCTCTTCGAATCGTTGCTGACGTATAGTCAGCTGATGCATCGTGCGCTCACTTTCCTGAGCTCTGTCTACTAATTGTATCATCATCTGGCGGATCTCAGAGAGCTGAGCCTCCGTTTGATTCGGGATGGCCTGCTGCTGAGGATTCTCGGTGATCGGGAGCTCGGGAGTGTTTCCACCCGATGATCTTGGGTTAGTTCCTCCGGTTGTAGTTTGGCTCGTTTGAGCGCCAGCCGTAAGCTGTTGCCCAGATCGGTGGTCGCTACGTTGAGGCTCTGTGATTACGAAACTAGAGCCTCCGTCGTTCAGTGAGCCATCGCTCTGAATCGGGAGGTTAAGGTCAGACGGGTTTGTTGTCTGATCGGTAGGGTTCATCTTTAAGTTAGAGTAAGGGATTCGATTGTTTCTTCCCCACAGACGGCGCCAATTGTGAGGGGTAAAACTCACACCTAGATTTTAGATCAGGTTTTATGTTTAGGAAAGGTTAGGGAAAGATAACGTGGGCTGAATCCCGTAAGAACTTATAGAATGAATTGGATTTGTATTGATAATGTGATAAAAGAATGGTTACAAGAAGATGTATCTCTCGATGAATATAAAGATTACAAGAGTATTATGATAAGAATATTTTGTGAATGTTGAGTAAAAATATGAGTTGGATCGGATTCTCTTCTTAGTCTTCGACTCTCTCCTTTTATAGCCTTGGACTTCTCTAAGTTGTCTCCAACTGACCTCCGGGATTTTCTCCACTTGAGATGGAATCCGCAACAGCTTCCCCTTGACCGGGTCCTGCGCTTCTTCTTGTTGTGACGTGAGCTTCCTCTTCGTCGTGACCTCCTTAGTTAGGATCCTTAGCTTTCAGCCTTCGGCTCTAGCTTAGCTCTCTTTAGACTTCAAACTCGCGATGGGCTTATCGCGGCCCATCATCATCTTTTATTATCGAATAATCAGCTCCCGGGCCATATTCGGGCCCAACAGTAGTTGCACTCGGTATGTGAGAGGTGCGTGTCGATCGATAGGTAGAGAATAGGGTCGATCGATACGGTTTCTCTTCGTTGTGTCGATCAATGAGTGGCTCGTCTCGTCGGTCGATATCTTCGTAGGTGTGGGTGGGTGGGTATGGATGAGAAGCCGTGAATTAGCATGTGTCAATATCCTAACCGCGTTGCAGTCTGCAAGCGTATCCGGAAAAGACATCGTCGATGTCGATCAATGTGAGTAGTTGGTATCGATCGACACCATTGCGATCCACCGAGACTTAGTGAACTTTCCACTTCAAAGTCTCCTTCTTGTAGCTTCTCCTGTTTCACCACTTGCCAAAAATCATCATCTATGATAGCATTGACGTGGTGTTTCCTATTTCCTTCCCCTACTTCCTTAGAAGTTCCAATCCTCCTGATAGAGTCTTCAGTCTGGACAATCTGTGTCTCAAGTTTCTTAACTTGAGTGCAGATGGTGTCTATTCTCCTGGTCAGATTGTTGAAGACATAATCAATCTTCCCATTGAAGTGTACTGTAAGCTTCTGCTGACCTTCCAGAACTCTATCAATCATGGCATCAAACTTACTCTCCTGGTGGGTAGCGGTGGGTTTTGGTAAGCTGAGTTGCCGTAGTTCCTTGTGTTTGGTGAAGGGTTTCTGATACTGTGAACTCTGGTTGTAGTTACTCTTCTGACCACTGCCAAAAAAGTTTATTTTTCCACTCTGGTTTCCATATCTCTGAAATCCAGTACCTCCAATGTAGTTCACATCTTCCTATGTATCATCCTCTCTAGCCTCTCCTTCTTCAGCTGAGCAAACTGGCTGCCCCAGAAATGCATGTAAAGCATCTATCTTGGCTCTGACTTCATTCATCTGGTCTTCACCGATGGCTGCAACCGATTTCTTCTTGTTAGAGTCAGTGTTTTTGGTGCTGCTGTTGTTGGCTAGGTTCTCAATAAGTCTCACAGCCTCTATTGGATTCCTAGTGTTGAAGTTCCCCTCACTAGCAGTATCGAGAGCCATCTGATACCTTAAGGCGATACCTCTGTAGAAAGTGCTTAACAGCTGCACTTCATTGAATCCATGGTGTGGACAGTCTCGCTGGAAGAACTTGAATCTGATCCACGCGTCTTTAAAAGTCTCACTAGGCTTCTGCGCGAAAAATGGCGATTTTGCTTCTTAAGTCTTCAGCGCGTGCCTCATCAAAGAAATTACGCAGGAAGGCGTTTTTGATGTCGGCCCAGGATGTCAGTGATCCTGTAGGTAGCTGCTTGAGCCAGTGTGAAGCTTCTCCAATCAATGAGTATTTGAAGAGCTTGCAGAGTAGGTAGTCCTCGGGGACTCCATCCATACGAATAGCAGCGATACGATCCTCGAACCTCCCCAGATGGTCCATAGGATGCTCGTGTAATTGCCCAGAATAAGGTATCTGAGACACGAGAGAGTAGTACTGAGGCTTGAGCTCGAAGTTCGGCTTCTGAATCACTGGAAGTCGAATAGCTGATCTGTTGGTGTAGTACTCGTCTGGACGGTTATAGTCTGCCAACAATCGTGTTTGAGCTTCTCCTGTAGCCTCAACTTCAGGTTCAGGGATTATGTTTTCCTGTGCATCTAGTTTCTGACCTGTTGCATTACACAGATGACCATCTTGGTCATACAGGTTTCCATTCTCGCCCTGCGTGAGAATGACAATCGCGCCATGCTTCGCGGAGTAGTGTCGATCGATATACGGTTAGAAGTATCGAACGATGCGGATCGGCGAACGGTATCGGTCGACGGTGCTGTCTGGGTGTCGGTCGACTGTTGAACGTGAGTGTCAGTCGACGGTAATGCGGTTCTGTCGATCGATGCAGTGCGTAGGTCTTTGCGGATTGAGCGTTCCAAGTATGCAGGATCCTCTGAGAATAATAATTGATTTCCCCTGTTGTTTCTGGTACTGCTGGGCATGTACCTGAAAAGACAAGAAAATTTTAAATAAGCCTGGTAAAAGAAAAACCTAAGATTAATAAGATTAAATCTAAAGGCGATCAAAGCTCCCCGGCAACGGCGCCAAATTGATAGTGCTCAAATTACCCAGTAGAGCTTACTCTCTCAAATAAGAGGTACATCCGTAGTACTTAGGGATCGAATCACGAGGAGCTAGGGAACCAATTAAATAAAATCTACTAATCAATCCTAGGCAAGGTTGGTTTATATGATAGAAATGAAAGTAACAATTCCTAAAATGAGCAAGGCAGTTGCTCTAACTAACAATATGAAGGTTGTTTAAATGGGATAAAGAGTGCTAGACATAGGGTTTCTATTCAGGAATGGAGATTATAATCTCTATAAATGCTTTAACAAGTTGCTTGCATGATACTATAGATCTCAGCCGCTTAACATATGTGAATGAATCACTGGTTAAAATATCTAGATCTCTGGCCACACCTTTCGCATGATTACACAGAAAAAGAGTCGGTCGATATCCTTTTGAGATATCGAGCGATACACCTATCGCGGCGCCGATCGATTTACCAGTCGGGTTATCGATCGACGGCTTCTAGATCTGCCTAGGCGCGAACAGAATATGACCACAAGGTCTCCAGGAGGAACTGTCGTTCTTCTCAACGGGAAACAGGCATCGCTCAAATGGATAATTCAAGATAATCTAAGATCCTAGTGATCTATGTTCTAGTTAGCTAATCTAAAACAAGCATATGGTACAATCCATTTGATGAGTATCACAACTTAGCAATTATAGTTTGGGGCTAATCCCACAAACCTATTTAAACCCTAGATCTAACAAGTAGACTACTCAGACATAGCTAGACAATTCATAACAATAGATAGATGAAAGAATTGCATAGATAGAATAAAGTAGAAATACAAAAGGAGATGATAAATCTCTCCAATCTCTCTCAAACAAATAAAACTCTAGTCTCTCTCTCACACTCTCTGCTTGGTTGTAAAAAGCTTCAAGCTTCAAAGGGTTTCAAAACTTGCCGTAAAAAATACTTAGCAGGAGTATTTAAGTATTTCCATTAGGTTAAAAACTCGTCAGGGGCAATCTCGTAATTTGGTGAAGTCTTGGTGAAGTAGTCGGCTAAACCATTTCGTCCTCGATATCGATCAACAACACTGAATGTGTATCGATCGATTATAATCTTCTAGTACTCGAATCTTCTCGGCTACATCGATCGACAACTCAGGATGAATATCGATCAATTATAATCGCAATGTTGACTTCCGACTTAGTCTTGAATGGTCAACTCGGATGTATCATCTCTTGTACTCCAAAATACTCCAAAAACATCACTTTCTCACAAAATGCTCCTGAACCTGAAAACATACCTAACAGGCTAGAAAACGGATTAAATATATAGTAAAATACTAGTATACCATGGTTAAAAATGGGTAAAATCCATGGTATATCACCTAAGTCGTGCTAAAGACTTTAAACTAAGCGCTGAATCGGAGGCAACCCATTTTCCTTTTTATTTTATTTTTCATTATATTTTCAATTGCATTTTCATTTTTATTTTTATTTTTACTTTATGTTTATCTTTTATTTTTAATCTTTAATTTTCTTTTAATTTTAATTTTAATTTTTCTTTTTATCTTTATTTTTCATTTTATTTTTAGTTTATTATTCATAATAATTTTAGTTAGGATTTAAATTTATTATTTAGCAATGTTTGGATTATTTTCTAGTCATTTACTTTCAAAATTGCATTAAAATCGATCGATATCAGCTAAGTCGTATCGATCGACACAGAGATGTCGAGGCAAACCTCATTTAACTCGACATCCGCCTCTTCTTCCCTATTTTCGCAAACCCTAGCCGATTCTTAAAACTCCCTTTTCTCGCTCGTTTCTCGACGATTTCAATCGTTTGTTCGCCCCAATCCACTCGATTTCAAGTTCTCCCTCTGTTTCCATTAGCATTTCTCTCATTCTCCAAGGTATTGATCCGAAATTCTCTTTGGATTGAACCTTTAGGGTTTGGGTTTTGAAATAAGTTAAATCGGGTTGATTTGGTGCGATTCTAGGTTGTTTTAGATGTTTTTACTGTTTATCTAAGTGTTAGGATAGTTTGTTTTGCCTAATTCCCCTCTTTCGATTCGTTTTTCGTATGAACTGTTGATTTGCAGGTTTCGCGAGTCGTAATCGATCGACAAAGACCATGTCATGTCGATCGATTTACGACTTTCAGATGAACACTGATTTGATCTATCGATCGACACACTCGTGTGTACATCGGTCGATATGGCTCTTTCTTGCGACCAATGATAACTTCAAGTTTTATTTTTTCTTTTCAGATGAGCACGGATTCAGATATCGAGAGAGAGCGGAGGACAAAGAGGCGAAGTGATCCTGCTGGCCCTTCACACCGCCGGCAGCAACGAGTCCCAAGGGACGACGAGAGGCCTCCATGGCCACTTGATGACAAGACCCCCATCGATTACGTGGAGGGTCATGACTTCTCAGAGCCGAAGAAGGTCATCTCCAGCAGCGAGTGTCTTGACAGAGAGCTCACCGATCGGTGGGACGACTACGACAGCTTGCACTACAACACCTGGCTAGATGTCGACATCGAGCCCACACGCTTCATTGACCCGGAGGTCATACACAAGATGCGGATCAAGGATGATCTGTTTGCGATGATTGCTCAGCTCGGCTTGGGCACCATAGCCACTCACGCCTACGACCTCCATGTCCCGTTGGTCCGCCAGTTCATGGCCTCTGTCCGTCTCACCTACCACAACGAGAGGACAAAGGCTGCAGGAGACGGTGTTCTCTCTTTCTTCGCAAGGGGGAAGAGATACTCTCTCACCATTCCCGAGCTCTGCGGCATCTTCGGTTTCGAGGGGGATGCGACATCTAGCAAGTTCTCGCCTTTTCCAGGTGCGAACGGGTTCTAGGAGATCATAGGCACAAGACACTGGAGCGGTTCAGCGACTCAGACAGACGTCCGCCACCCGACACTCCGCTACCTGCTATGGCTATTGCCAACACTCTGTTGTGCAAAATGGAGCCCAATAAGGTGCACCTACATGATCTCACAATGCTCTTTCCAGCAGTGAACGTTTTGGTTGATCTCTCTCACCTCGACACTGCGGGGATGGTAATCCCCAACCTTGGAGCTCTCTTCGCCGAGCATCTGATCTCACTGAAGAAGAAACCCTTCTCGGGTTCGGCTAGGAAGAGGGAGTGTGTGGGAAGTATGCTCACACCGATCTTCGAGTTCTGTGGTGTTCGTCTTGACCGGAGGACCGCCGACCGCCGCCATCTCTTCATGGACGAGCAGCCCTTGATGAACGCTGGCTGGCTCAAGGAGAGTCTTCTCTGGTTCCTCAGGATGGACGGCCGTTACCGTATGCTTCGGCTCCCGCACCCGTCACTCACTGATTTCGACCAGCAGGTCGAGAGGATCCAGTTCAGGCCCGTCGACGAGTTTCTACAGGACCTTACCACCGAGTCACGCCGAGTACCGATGGAGGGCGGTGTTGGAGGCTCATAGGCAGCACCCGAGGCTTCCCTTCCCGACTTCCCAGACATACCAGACATCCCGATGCCTGATGTGGACTTCCAGAAGACGGTCGTGAGTGCTCTTCGCGCCATCTGGGCTAGACTCACGCGACCACCGTGTGCGAGCAGGAAGAGTGTCAGAGCTCGTTCACCATCAGAGCCAGGACCATCTCACCAGTACCAGCAGGAGGATGACGAGGAGGCCACCGACTAGCCTTCTTATCTCTTTTCTCTATCTTTCAGACTTTTTATTTTTATTTTTATGTTTCGGACTTGCAGGATTTATGTTTCAGACTTATTTATGTTTTATGCTGTTGAACTATTTTGTATGTTTAATTTTCTTTGTGTTTGGACTGACAACAGAGCTAACTTGAGAGCCAGGCTAGACGAGTGAGTGAGTTCCGTTCAAACACACTATCACATATTCTGTCTTAACCTGTCGATCGATACCACCTATGGTACATCGATCAATAGCTAAGACAGAAAGGTACGACAACTTGCTTTGACATCCACACTTCTAACATTTCCTTACTTATTTATTTATACTTCTCCTACTTATTATTACACCGAGACGGTGTAATTTACGTCTGGGGGAGGATGTTACTAACATTATTATTTATCATTTATCATCTATTTTTCAAAAATTAAATTGTTTTATCGAGTCAAAAAGGAAGTGAAAATTTTATGAATGATTTTCTAACCACTCTTTGGCATTACTCTAGACTTATTAACCACAGATTGCACTAGAGATACCAAAGTGGATCAACCTGTCAACTAGCCACAATTGCCCAGATTGTTTAAAGGAACCAAAGCTAACCTCCAACCTAATACTGACTATATCAGCTTGTCTTGGGGATTGGTATACATCGGATCGGAATCCTCCTATAAGACTGAAAGGTAAAAGTCTGTGCATTTCTGGTTTTACTTCCTTCTCTCTCTTCGGCATCTCAAAGATCTAAGTTTATGTTATAAAAATATTGAAATGATTTCTTGAGAGGCAGAGGAGTAGGAGTGTCTCCTGCGATCCCATTATTCTAAATCTCAGGAATGATCATACATTGTGGAAACGAGAGATAGGTAAATTACCTGCGACCCCATTATTCGCTACACTTTGTCAAAATGTATGAGTTACAAGTGCAAATGTCAATGAGATAGACTAGATGACCTTTGTGGCATCAAAACCTATTGAAATTGAAACTAATAAGAGATTCAGAGAAGAGAGAAGAGGGAAGAAAGAGACCAGAAAAGACTGCCTGTGTGTTCAGAAACTTGTTTTAGTTGAATCCATGTGTCATTTGATCGATACTCCCAAGGTAAAGCATTCACTTTTTTTTTATCAAGAAATGAGGTTAGTGGAGGGGAATATTAGACAAGATTTGTTAAGTTTTTGGATAGATGAATTTGGTTGCTAAACTAGGAAAAGGTATAAACATGCGTTTGTAGTTGAGACCGTTTAGATTTAAATGACATAGAAGTGACGGTTTTAAGTTTTCAATAACAAGAGTCATGTTGTTTTCAAACCTCCTTCGGAGAGATTACCGTTTGCTTTGCTTGAGGACAAGTAAAATAGTAAGTCTGGGGGAGTTGATATACCATGAATTTCACCCGCTTTTAGCCATGGTATATAAGAGTTTTAATTATATTTACTACGTTTTCAAAGTATTTCAGAGTATTTTCAGGTACAGGTACCTACTTGGAGAAAGCAATACTTTTGAGGCATTTTTGGAGTATTCTCACGAGTGAAGAATCGACCGATAAGAAACATGTGACATCGGACGATTGAAACGCTATGAAATCTGCCAGGACTTGTGACTTGATGGCCATTGCAGGTCGGAAGATCACATCGTACTCTCCCAGCTCTATGGCCCATTTCGCTAGTCATCCAGACACTTCCGGCTTGTGAAGGACCGCTTGTTATGACATTTTTGTGTAGGGTCATTTTAGTACTACGGAACACTAGAAGAGTTTGTATGAAAGCAAGATATTTAGACTAGAAGATATGTTTATTGAGTATTCGTATGGAGACTACAACGATTTGGTGTATAAACCTTTGTTCTAGCCACATAAACCCTAATCTCTTAGTCTAGAAAATCGATCCCTTGTTCTAGGGTTTGGGCTCCCCTTTTATAGGTGTAGACGTCGACTTCAAGTAATGGAACTCTTCCATAATATGAAAAATGGAAGTTTCTCCTTAGGCGGAAAACTTCTATTTTGCTTCAAAGGTCGATCCAATCAAGGGGGTCGGACCTATGTCAGCGGTTGGTCCCTGGTTTCTTCTGGAGCAAGGGTCCAGAAGTCGAGGACATATCCGAAAGTTAGAGAAAACTTATGTCTGGATATTTTTCCCCAACAGTTTGCCCCTTATTCCTTGATTTGCTCATGGAAATCAAGGGATAACATGTATTATTGAGCCTTGGTAGTTTTCTCTCAGGATGGAGTCTTCCTTGAGTACCTTGCCTTCTTGCATCGAGTTAGGCCGAGACCGTTGTCGATTAATCGAGTCGATCTAGCAGGGTACTATCCAAGCTGTCGAACGGGCTTCCTATCGTAAAAAGGAAATAAGGAGAAACCCTAGTTGTCACGCAGAAAGCTTTTGATGGCGAGATCTTCTTAGAGTGGTTTTGGAAATTTCCCGAAAAAGATTATAGGAGATTTTCCGATTCTCTCTTCCTTCCTTTTTCTCTTGATGAACATTTTTTGCCGAACTCCTTTTCCCCTTCGGTGGTTAAATGGAAAATCCCTTCGGATATATATATACAAATGCTCTGTCGTCCTTGAATGATATAGACCCGAGTCAGAATCGCCATCCTTGCTTGAGATAGATGTCGAATGATCAGGCCCCCTTTGGAGCGCTCCCAGCTTCCCGTGTCGGTGGTCATGCTAGGCCTCGATACCTTTTTGGTGATCCCTTTGCCTCGCCTATTCTGACTCCAGGAGCGACTTTGAGGGTGGGTAGCGAAGATGCTCTTATGGCTCCCTTGCGGCAGCGTCGCTTTTGCTCTTTTAGCGAAGAGGACGAGGATGGTTCGAGATCAGACATCAGGTCAGAAGATCTGATCGGAATCCGCAGAAGGTATTCTCTTCCTGACTCGGTGGAACTACGGTGTGCGGATGAATTCGAACGAGCCCCCTGATGGCGGGACTGGTGAGATAGCTATCTTTGAGGCTTATCTGGAAGCAGGCTTCAGAGGGGACATTCCTTTCCTGATCGCGGAGGTAGCGTCTTACTTCTGGTTCTCTCCTTCGCAGCTTATGCCAGCAACGTGGCGTACCTTAATGGCCATTCAGGTGTTGGGCGAATTTCACAGTATCCCTTTTGGATTACCTGAAATTTTGTATTCCTCACTATAGGAAATGTGGGTAGTAATAGCGGACGGAAACCGCTATGATTTCGATTTAACAGCGTATTCTTGGACGCTCTGACATCGCCCGTTATAATATGTCCGACCCTTTTTATAGTGGTTTTCGGTTGTGCTATAAGTACCCATGTTCGGAATCGCGCTAGACGTGAGTCGGGCGGTCGGTATGGGCCTAGCGAGTTTTACAAAAATCGGGGATTAGTCGCCGATTAAGAGGGGATTAATTTTTAATGGTTATTTAATTTTCTGATAAATTATAAATATGTATGAATGAATTCCATAGAATGCAATGATATTTACAACGGCAAAATGGTTTCTGAAGCTGAAGCCCAAGCAACAGTTCGCGGGTTCGACGCAAGGGGTCTACGTTTCGCGTATATTTTTGTTTTTTTTTTCTGTTTTTCTCATTAATGGCATACTTGTAATTATTTCATCTTCTTCCCCAAATATTTGTAGGGTTTCGCAAAAAAATTGCAGAGCCGCCATAACTTTTATTTCACCGATTACATCCATTTCTTTTACGTTTTTCTAGATGTTTATGCTTAATACACATAGATTTATCATTTAGAACTCGATTTTGAGCTTAAAACCTCAAAAACGTGAACTTTTTTGACGAGCCCGAGTTAATGGCCGAATAAGACGAAATCGCCTCGCTTACCCTCCGCCTAGCGCTTCTCCGCCGCTTAATCGACCGGTGCGGCCGCGTTTTAGAACCTGGCCTATAACAAAACGTACAACAATAGCATTTTTTCGCAATTATTAATATTTTATAATAATATAACATTATAGTTAAAATTAAATAAATTAATTTATTTAAAATTAATTAATCGATTAAAAACTAATTAATTTAATATAAATTATTGAAATTATAATCAAAATCAAATTAGAAATTAAACTTTAAAATTTATTTTATTAATTATAATCAGTTTACAAATACAAATAAAAAAAATTAATACTAATTTATTTATTAACATTGGTTTACACACAATCCCAGTTTATTAAACCAACCCTATCTAAACCAAACCTAACAAACCAACCAAAACTAAACCTAATCTACCGCACTGCCTTCCTCCCATCGTCATCTTCTGCCATCATCTTTCCGAGTAAAAGGCTGAGATACTCTTAATGAGGTAAAATGTGATCTAACATACTCTTACGTGATCTGTCATACTCTTATCTGTTTTGATACTCTTCACTTCGATGGTCAATGTCTAAATTATCCTTTGTATCTAAACCAATCAAAATCATTCTCTCTCTTACTTTATCTTCTTCCTTTCTCTCTCCACTGTAAATCTCAAACCCAGATTTAATTATTTCATTCAAACTCTATTCAATTTGGCATTCATCTTCTCCATTAATTCATTCTTGAAAATGTTTAATTTCAAATTCATATTCATAATTAACTGATTAAGAACAATGAGTCTCGATCTATTTGGATATTCAAAAATACTGATATAATTATAAATACGAGTCTGTTTTTTTATGAAAAAAAAATTTAAAAAAATGTATCAAATTATTATTTTGATAAAAAATTAGAAAATGTAGTAAAACTTGGTATAACTATAATTGTACAACTTGGTAAAATCATAATGTACAACAAAGTAAAATTGTGTAACTAGGTAAAGTGGTACTAACTAAATTGTATAACTTAATATAACTATAATGGGTAAAACTATATAACTTGGTAACATTTTATGGTTAAACCGTGCAAGTTCATCTAACTTGTTGTTAATCATTTTGATTTTTACATGAGACGACGAGTTTTTTCACAAACATACACTTTGATTATTAAAAGTACTATTATAAAGCCGGAGATGGTCATGAATGAAATCCAAAGGTAAAGGTACTTTCTATGCTAGTGGACAAGATATGCAGAAAAATGACCATAAATCCATATACAAATAGGTAAAATTTGAGTTATATGGTAAATTTTTGATACCAATGAAAAAAACATAACAACATCTTAAGGTGACTGAGCCAGTGGAAGATGTTGTTATTCGAGATAGAGACAATATAGGTATTGATTTGGATAACGTGGAGAGCATGTAAAAGATTTAGTTGATTGAGCATCACATAATAATTGTTTTGAAATTACTATTTTGAACTGTGTGCTCCGAATATTAAGAACTCTAATTTGTTTCGATTAAAAAATTGGATACTTGTTCTCGTAAATATTTAAATTCGGGAACCCAGAAGAAAATGCACACCACGATTAGTTGTATCTATTATTCAAAATGATTGTTCAATACGATAGAAAAACTAAATAAACTTAGTAAAACTGATAAAATATAAAAATTTGAAGATACATAATTTTAATTTGTTTGGTTGCTTATAAGTATTATGCTTATTATTTGTTAGTATTTCTGATTTAAATTTACAATAATTATAGTTAATTTTTTTATCACATAGCTGTGTACTAAATAAAAGAGGAAATACCTTGTTCTTTTATGCTTTTTATCTTAGTGTTGGTCTTGTGACATTAAAAATTTTATATATGCAACAAAATTAATTATGTCACAACATGATTTGATGGAAAATGATTGTAAGAAACTAAATAAACGTGGTTTAACTATAATATAAATCTTTTGAGTACAGTAAAACTAAAAAAATGCAAAAAATAGAAAAGTAAAACTTTGAAGCTTTTTGTAAAACTACAAACATGGTAAAACTTCGACTCAAAAATGCTGTATAAATTTTCCCGCCCAAATTTCAGAATTTTCCTCCCAAAAATTTCTTTTTTTCCACACCCCAAAAACGAAGTTGGCAACTATAATTGTTTTAATTTTTAGGATTTTCTCATTTCTATCATCTTTTCAATCCTCTCACCTCATTTTCTCTCATCTCATTTCTTCTTTTTCATCTTTCTTCACATAATCTGCAATTTTTAGATTTTTTTTCCAGAAAATAGTGATTAATCAAGAGACAAAACTTTGAAGCTACAGCGGCGAGTGTATCATCCAAAAGTTCTCCAAATCTGATTCAAACCCTTATTTTCAATACTATTGATGTCTCCTTGTGGTTTTTCAAATGACCATGTGGATTAAGGACCTAATAATGGAAGACAAATATTGATAGTTGTAAGTTGTCTTATTGTTACTGTCATGGTATTTCTGAGATTTTGGTTGTACAATTAATCATAACTTCTGTCAAATTAGTTCAATGATGAGTTTTTTAAGTTTTTATAATTTGACAAATGAAAAATGAAAATTCTGACAAAGTTTACCGAAATGTACAAACAGAAAAAATATTAAGTTATACAAAGTTTGACGTACGAAAATGAAAAATTTTGAATTTTTTTACCTAATTACACAAACATGAAAAAAGTAATACTAAATTTTACGAAGTTTAACAAACCAAGTAACATAAACACAAACAATAAAGTTAGTGTGTTAAAAGAAGAATTTCTACTTCTTAAGGCAACTATGAAAATTGATGTTGAATCCAACTATGGAAATTTCTAAATATAACAATATGATATCTAAATTTCTTTAAGTTTTACAAAGTTTCAAATATTTATACCATCTAAATTGTTACGTTTTTCTTAGTTTCAAAATTTTAGACAATCTAAATCACTTAGTTTCACTTACTTATACATAGTAATAAATCTTAATAAATTAAAATTATACAAAGTTCCAAATTCAAGAGATGTGACTGTTGCAGTCATAAGGCGTGTGAGGAAAGTCGTGCTTTCTCGGGGAGTCAATCAAATTACCCTTAAATGGACATGCCACTGCTTGAAGGAGTATCCAATCCGTCCGGGGGCAGAACGTCAGCTTCGGTGTTTCAGGCCAGAAACCTAAACACGAATCCGGATGAACATCAAAGGACGGATGTTGATCCTACGACTCGCCCCACTAACCTAACTCGTCAAAATAACCCAAGGGCCAGTGAGGAAATCAGACCACCTGGCACTTGGGAAAATGATCGAACATGATTCCATCAGGGGCCTGTTCGACATGTACCTAATGATGACCCGACTGTCCTTCCTCTAGAGGGACCTGAGGCTATTCGCAGATATATGGAACGAACTCACGCAGCTCTCCAAAAATTGGGAGCTCAAGTCCACAAGGCAACTGGTCAACCATATTACAGTAGAGGGTGATGAACATAATGAATCTGAAGAGCTTAGTAGAGTAGAAGAAGCCGATATGATTGACACAAGTTCAGCATCGATCGATCCCGCGACTTCGACATCGATCGACACTAACACCTCAGAATCGATCGCCACCAGCAACACCAAATCGATCGACAGAGACGTTTGTCACAGATCGACACCACCCGAAATCCCTAAAAGATCGAGTTGTCCTCAGGACACTACAGACTCGACACTGGAGTACACTGTTGTATCAAGTTGTTATCCTGACTCAGATGTAGAAAAAGAGATCACCATGGAAGATTTCTTGGAACTAGAAAAATTCTTGGAGTTAGAGTGTGGAGAACAACTTGGAAACTTGGATTCGAGTATAGAAGTCACTATGGAAGACTTCATAGAGCTGGAGGAATGGCTTGAGTCGGACCAGAAGCTTCATGACGAGCGGAACGCTATGGGAAAAGATATGGAGACTTCGTCAAAGGCTAGAATCGATCGATACCAACCTGATGAGATCGATCAACATCCACCATTCATCATCGATCGACACCCAACCGAGTGCATCGATCGACACACATGGTTGGATGAGCTACCAGGATACATAGTTAAGCTGGAACCGATTGAGGAAAGAATACACAAGTCTGACACCTCATACCTTGCTGTCCCTGAACACCTAAGACCCATATGCAGAGAAGAAGCTGTTGGAACTTGCAAAAGAGTGAAGAGGATAAATGACCCTGTGAAGATTATGGTTCCCTGTACCGTGGTTGAAGCTGAATCTCATATACCACCAGAAAGAGGTGTGCATCTAGATTCCTGCAATGGAGTATTTAATGATCATTAGTGTAGGGACATGATTTACATCCTCCCACAAGGCCCGAATAATAGTTGGCCCGGTCCACTAATGACTTTGCGTCGGCTCGGCCCGATAGCACAGAGGCCAGCACTTTTAGTTGGCAGCTCGGCTCTCGACAGAGCGGCACCCCAAGGCCCGCTAAGTAGGAGCTACGACGTCCGGCCCACGGACAAAAGCCCATCAAGCTTAGGTCACGAAGATTAGGTCATGCGATCGAGAGGACGTCAGCTATAAAAGGGAGCAAAGGGACAACGAGGAGGGGATCCGCAATTAGACATACTCACCTGGCGGCCAGAATTAGGGTTTTCATCTTGTATTCTCGCCGTTGTACTTTTCCGACCGTCAGCTTCCGAGCCCCGGTCTCTCTTTCTCACCGTTTGTTTCCCTTTTTGTACACCTACTGAACTCTTTCTCATCTGAATAAAAACGTCTTCGACTAAACCCACAATCGAAATCTGTCTACTTTAGCATAAAACCATTTTCCGATCAAACAATTGGTGCCCACCGTGGGGCATAGCGAAGTAACGTCAACACCAGATGGGTGTTGGGCCCAAATATGACCCTCTAGCTAGTAATAAATAACAAGAAATGATAACGGGCCGCGACAGGCCCATCATGGATTAAATCCTCAGAAGCAGCTAAGACAGAGCCGAGGCTGTGAGCTGAAGATGTTCATTAGAGAGGTCGAGGAAAAGAGGCAGCTCGTGGACAAATAAATAGGCACAAGACCCGGTCAAAGAGGTAGCTCGTGGACAAATAAATAGGCGCAGGACCCGGTCAAAGAGGTAGCTCGTGGACAAATAAATAGGCGCAGGACCCGGTCAAAGGGGAGCTGTTACAAATCCCTCAAATCACGGAGGAGATCTCGGGAACCAGTTGGTAGCGACCAAAGGGGGCCTGAGGCTATTTAAAGAAGACATCAAACAATAATCAAAGGATCCGCATTCTCTACGATTCATACACATTAGCTCTTAAACACTATTATCTCTTTGTAATCTCAAAAACATTCCTTGTAAACAATTCTTATCAAGAATCAATAAAATCATTCTTTCATCCTATAAAATTCTTACGGGATTCAGCCCACGATATCTTCCCATTTCAATCTTAACCTGACCTAAAATCAGGAGGTGAGTTTAGTCCCTCACAATTGGCGCCGTTTGTGGGGGAAGAAACAATGGAATCCCTTACTCCAACTTAAGGATGAATCCAGTCGATCAGACAACAAATCCATCTAACCACTGAATAGTATCCCGATGAACAGTACTCAGATGAACAGTATTAGATGAACAGTACTCGGATGAACATTATCTCGATGAACAGTATCTCGATGAACAGTATCTCGATGAACAGTATCCCGATGAACAGTATCCTGATGAACAGTACTCAGATGAACAGTGCTGGAGCAGCCAACACGAGAACCTCTAGTGGGATCGATCCAGGGCTCCCAGCCCTTGTTACCCCTCAGCATCAACCTGCTCCGAACCAGACGGAGGCTCAGCTCTCTGAGATCCGTCGCATGATGATGCAGTTGGTAGACAAAGCTCAGGAAAGCGAGTGTACCATGCAACAGCTAGCCGCTCGGCAGCAACGATTCGAAGAGATCACTAGATCTCTAACCCAACCACCGCAACGTCGGGGCTCGGGAGTTACCTCCCGAGATCAAATAACCGACCCCTCGTTTCCTCGAGGACGTCTAGATTTTTCCCTTGATAACACTGGTTCGGGAGAACAGGCACCTGCTTTCCAAACGCCTCACACTAGGACAACTCATGTGTTTAGCCCGCCTCTCACCAGTGCTATGGGAAGTAACCTAGCATCAACCAGCTCTGTACCAGAGCAGATTACTGGTCAGAGCACTCGCTTACCTCCTCCACCACCTATTCTTAGGTCAGGAGAAGGAGTATCCAATCCGTCCGGGGGCATAACGTCAGCTTCGGTGTTTCATGCCAGAAACCTAAACACGAATCCGGATGAACATCAAAGGACGGATGTTGATCCTACGACTCGCCCCACTAACCTAACTCGTCAAAATAACCCAAGGGCCAGTGAGCAAATCAGACCACCTGGCACTTGGGAAAATGATCGAACATGATTCCATCAGGGGCCTGTTCGACAGGTACCTAATGATGACCCGACTGTCCTTCCTCTAGAGGGACCTGAGGCTATTCGCAGATATATGGAACGAACTCACGCAGCTCTCCAAAAATTGGGAGCTCAAGTCCACAAGGCAACGAGCTCAGCTCCCGAAATCGATAGCTTGATTGAAGAAACCCGTGGAACTCCATTCACTGACAGAATTGCCAGTTCTTACATTAGGGATAAACGAAAAAATTAGAATTCCCGAGTATGATGGGACTTCTGACCCAAAGGCCTATTTGAGAGCCTTTCGATTAGCTATCGTGAAAGCCCATTTTACACAAGAAGAATGTGAAGCAGGTTACTGCAGGACATTTGCCGAAAACTTGGTTGGAACAGCTCTTGAGTGGTTCTCTGGTCTCGAACCAGCCTCAATAGACAGCTTCGATCAGTTAACTAATGCCTTCATGAAGCAGTATTCGACCCATATCCTGAAGCAAGCCTCTGAGGCCGACCTCTGGAAGGTCAGACAAGGAATGGGGGACTCGCTACGAGTCTACATCGAGAAATTCAGAGCGGTGAGAACTAAGCTCTCGAATCCCAACGACCAAGTCGCCATCGAGGCCCTTAGAAGAGGTCTATGGTATAAATCGGAGTTCTGGTCGGAGCTAACACTCAATACTCCTCCAACTATCGATGATGCTCTTCATAAAGCCACTAGATATATTACTTTGGAGGAAGAGACAGCTGCACTGGATAAACTCCACAAGAAACCTCAAAATCACTCGAAAGGTGAATCCTCTGAGGCAAAGGGACCTCATAAAAGGGGGAACCTCCGAAACAATCAAACTCAGGGAGAACATTCCTATGCAATCGAGGAGGACAAGGAAGAGAAACCTGTCGCCGCAGCAAACAAAACTCCCTGGTCAAAAGGCTTTGATAAAAACAAACGTTGCTCTTATCACGATCGAGAAGGGCACTCAACTGAGGAATGTTGGGACCTCCAACGACAACTGGCAGCTAAATTCGCAGCCGGAGAAATAAAGAGCGTGGACCTTAAAAAGCCACCACCTTATCAGAAAAGAGGTCCCAGAAACACCTCTCCAAAGCGCGAGAGGTCACCTGAGAAGGAGACCGATTCGCCACCTCCAGCTCCCAAGAAAAGAGTCGATATGATTCTTGGAAAATTCCCCCAAGGAAAAAGTTTACAAGTCGAAGCTCTCTTGAGCAAACCGTCCCCTCAATCGAGCCCCGACTCGAGGGTGGACTGTATCCTTGGAGGATCAGATATATGTCAAGACTCCGTCAACTCCATTAAGAATCACGTACGGAAGGCTGTGTCTAACACTGGACCTAAGCCACCTAACCCCGAGTCCAATACTAAGATTTCTTTATGGGAAAGCGAGACCTCAAACCTTGGCAGACCTCACGATGATGCGCTGATTGTCACCCTGAACATCGCAGGATACGAGGTCCCTAAACTCATGATAGACACAGGAAACTCTGTTGACCTTATCTTCTACAGCACCCTAAAAGGGATGGAAATAGACGACTACGAAATTATTGGCCAAAAAGCTAATCTCGTAGGCTTCTCTGGAGAAACAGCTACCTCATTGGGGACTATCAAGCTCCCAATCATAGCGGCGGAATAATGAAAATGACCAACTTAGTAGTCATCGACAGACCTTCCCCGTTCCATGCGATCTTGGGAAGACCTTGGATTCACAAAATGAAGGCAGTAGCCTCGACTTATCATCAATGCGTGAAATTCCCAACACCTGAAGGGATAACTACCGTACACGGTAGCCAGAAGATATCCAGGATCTGTTACTTGGGAGGATTTGAAATCCTCAAAAAGTCCCCCCAATAGCAATTACAGATCCAGGAGGGTCGCGAAATGCAACAAAATATTCGAGGTCCTCCCAAGAACCTCACCGAAAAAGTTTGCATCGACGACTCAAATCCTGAAAGACAGGTGAGCATCGGATCTGAGCTACCTCTTGAGACAAAAAGGAGCTCATCGACTTCCTGAAAAGCAATGTTAAAACCTTTGCATGGTCTACCAATGACATGAAAGGTATAGATCCGAACGTCACCACCCATAAACTGAAGGTAGACCCCACTTTCAAACCGATCAAACAAAAGCGTCGCAAGCTAGGCCTAGAAAAGGCACAAGCTGTTAACGACGAGGTCGACCGACTTACGAAAGCTGGGTCCATTCGAGAGGTACATTACCCCGACTGGTTAGCTAATCCAGTAGTAGTAAAAAAGAAGAACGGGAAATGGAGAATCTGCGTAGATTTCACCGACCTAAATAAAGCTTTTCCCAAAGACAGCTTCCCGTTACCTCACATCGACCGCCTGGTTGAAGCAACAGCTGGCCATCGACTCCTATCCTTCATGGATGCCTTCTCAGGATACAACCAAATCATGATGGATCCTGAGGATCAGGAAAAAACAGCGTTCATAACCGAACGAGGAACCTATTGTTACAAGGTTATGCCATTCGGGTTAAAGAACGCAGGAGCTACCTATCAAAGGCTAGTAAACAAGATGTTTGCTGGGCAACTCGGAAAAACCATGGAGGTCTATATTGACGATATGCTAGTCAAATCCTCAGCTGGAGAAGACCATATCTCCCACTTAAGGGAATGCTTCGATATCATTAACAAGTACGATATGAAGCTCAATCCCACTAAATGTACCTTCGGAGTACCTTCAGGCGAATTCCTAGGCTACCTCGTAACCGAAAGAGGAATCGAAGCCAACCCGAAACAGATAGCTACCTTTCTGGAAATGCCGTCACCTAAGACAACCAGAGAGGTACAAAGGTTGACTGGACGAATCGCAGCATTAAATCGATTCATATCCAGGTCCACCGATAAGTGCCTCCCATTCTACAAACTTCTAAAAAATAATAAGAAGTTCTTATGGGACGAGAAGTGCGAGGAAGCCTTCAAGCAATTGAAAGCTTACCTCTCCGAACCTCCCATCTTGGCCAAACCAGTAATGGGAGAACCACTATATATGTACCTCGCTGTGTCAACCGCTGCAGTTAGTGGTGTGCTGGTACGAGAAGAGCAAAACGAGCAACGACCTGTCTATTATACCAGCAAGAGTCTGATAGACCCCGAAACTAGATACCCTACTATGGAAAAACTAGCTCTAGCTGTCGTAACAGCTGCCAGAAAATTGCGACCTTATTTCCAATCGCACTCAATCGTCGTAATGACTTCACAACCATTGCGAACAATTTTGCACAGCCCTAGCCAATCAGGACGATTAGCTAAATGGCAATAGAACTCAGTGAATACGATATCGAGTATAGACCTCGAGCAGCAGCAAAAGCTCAGGTCCTTGCCGATTTCATAATCGAGCTAGCTTCCGAACAACTAGACTTGGAAACGGAAGCTCCGAGGTGGAGTCTGTAGGTTGACGGAGCCTCGTCAAGACAAGGTTCCGGCATCGGCCTAAGGCTGACCTTCTCAGCTGGAGAAACCATCGAACAATCCTACAGGCTCGGATTCAGCTCTTCTAACAACGAGGCTGAATACGAAACATTAATTGCAGGATTAAAACTCGCCCTAAGCCTCGGAATTCGAGAGCTGAACGCTTATAGTGATTAACAGCTAGTAGGTAGCCAATTCCACGACGAGTATGAAACAAGGAACGAAAGAATGGGGGCATACCTCGAAGTTGTCCGGAACCTCACTGAGCAGTTCAACAGATTTGAACTAACGAGGATCCCACAAGGAGAGAACTCCTCAGCAGACGCGCTGGCTGCTCTAGCGTCAACATCAGACCCCCTCGTAAAACGGATCATACCCGTAGAGGGAATCGAAAAACCAAGTATCGACATAGCTACCAAAGCTGAGATCGATAGCAAGCCGAAAGAGCAAACGGAAGGTAGCTACCCCCAGACGGTAGCAACCCAAGTTCTCACAACGTACAGGTTCCCAAAAACCAGAATTCGTAGCTTTAAAAAGCATACCTCCGGAGGCAAGATCCAGACTTCGGATTCACCTGTCTGCGCAGCTAGGACCAGGAGTCGCTCTGCTTTTGAAAGCGCATCCGAAGAAACGACCCAAACTCCGGAGAACAACACCAGAACTGGAGATATTCCTCAGAATTCAGACTCCTTCGAGCCTAATCCGACCAATATCTCCGGGGGCAATATGATATCAGGTCACGACACTCAGGGACCTGAACAAGACACATCAGGTCACGACACTCAGGGACCTGAACAAGACCCGCCCTCATCTCTTCATGACAAAATCATTGGGAGAGAGGATTGGAGAATACCAATCATGCAGTACATCTTGGAGGGTAAGATTCCCCCCAATAAGTGGGAGGCCCGAAAACTCAAAGCATTAAGCGCAAGATACTGCATAATCGAGTCAGCCCTCCATAAACGAAGCATTTCCGGACCTGACCTAAAATGCGCCCATGGCCTCGATGCTATCAATCTTATAAAAGAAATGCACGACGGCTCCTGTGGAAACCATTCTGGAGGCAGAGCTCTAGCTATCTGAATCAAAAGACAGGGCTATTTTCTGGCCCACCATTATCGCTGACTGCGAGGTTTACTCCTCTTCATGTGATAAATGCCAAAGGCATGCACTGATTATAAATCAGCCTGCGGAAAAACTATCCTCAATATCCGCTCCGTACCCGTTCATGAGGTGGTCCATCGACATCGTAGGACCACTCATAACATCAGGAAGGGGAAGGCAGAAGCTACGCTTCCTCTTGGTCTTGACAGACTACTTCACGAAGTGGATAGAGGCTGAAGCTTTCCAACAGATAACTAGATTTGAAGTCGAAGGATTTGTGTGGAAAGACATTGTCTGCCGCCACGGCGTCCCATATGAGATCGTAACCGACAATGGAGGACAGTTCATTTCTCGCGACTTCAAAGCATTTTGCGACAAGTGGAATATCCGCCTTACCTTCTCAACACCTTGACGACCTCAAGGTAACGGTCAGGCGGAGGCTGCTAATAAGTCAATATTAGCAAACCTCAAGAAACGCCTCGGGACCAACAAGAAAACCTGGTCTGAAAAGATACCTGAAGTACTTTGGACATGTCGAACCACCCCGAGAAAGGCTACAGAGGAAACCCCTTTCTCTTTAGCCTACGGAATGGAAGCTGTCGTTCCGGCGGAAACCTCCACTGGGAGCCTCCGTCGAGAGCTCTGTACGTCTGATCCCGAAGCTAACGACCAGCTCTTATCAGACAGCCTCGATTTAATCGAGGAACGACGAGACCGAGCTTTGCTTCGGATTCAAAACTATCAGCAGGCGATGGCTCGACATTATAATTCCAAAGTCAGGCCTCGACAATTTGTTGTAGGTGACCTGGTACTTAGGAAAGTTTTCGAAGGAACCAAGGAACCAGATGCTGGGAAGTTAGGAACCAATTGGGAAGGTCCTTACCGGGTTTTATCCACGTGGTACGACCTGGCGTCTATAAGCTCCTGAAGGTGCAAACCGGAGTACCTGAAATCAGATCGTGGAATGCCACAGATCTGAAGAAATACTATCATTAGGTACTTAAATTCCTCGAATTACGTTAGGCTTGACCCCTTGACTGGGTACGTAGGCAATTGTGTTATGAGTGCAACCCCAATCTCATTTTAACACTCTTTCCACCATGGCAAAAGGGGGCATATGTTTGAGAACATATAGCCCAAACAGCGATTGTATGATTATTGTGATACCATGTATCCTATTATCAATAAAGCAATTATCTTCGATACCTTGACTTTCGAACAAATTCAGGTCTCAATGAACCTGAACCTAAGGTCTTAAAACCCTTTGAATTAATTCAGGTCTCCGTGAACCTGAACCTAAGGTCTTAAAACCCTTCGAACAAATTCAGGTCTCCGCCAACCTGAACCTAAGGTCTTAAAATGCTCAGTAATCTCGAAGGTCTTAAAATCCTTCCAACAAACTCAGGTCTCCACGAACCTGGACCTAAGGTCTTAAAATCCTTAATAACCTCGAACGTCTTAAAATCCTTCAGGCGAAATCAAACTTCGACAAACCTAAATCTAAGGTCTTAAAAATCCTTAGAAACCACAAAGGTCTTAAAATCCTTATCAAATCCCAAAAGGTCTTAAAATCCTTATCAAATCTCAAAAGGTCTTAAAATCCTTATCAAATCTCAAAAGGTCTTAAAATCCTAAGCAAACTTCAATGGGTCTTAAAATCCCACAAACGAATTCAGGTTCCCATGAACCCCCTCCTAAGGTCTTCAGAGTAGCTCAGGTTCCTGAAAACCCGGAGCTAATCTCAATGTTTCAGGAACTCCTTCTAAGGATCCTCGTAATCGAATATACTCAAAATCTTTGAGACCTGATAAGTCATTGGACATTGTATCTAATAATCACGATACATGTCCTAACCGAAACTACCACTTGACAAAAGTCAATCTCATCCAAGAAACGATCAAACCAAGTCAAATGACTTAATACGAAAAACAAAACCGAAATTTGAATAAAAGGGTTTAAAAGCCTCCCCAGGCTAACGAGGGTTCAGAAGACCCTAAAACAAGTCAAGGTTTAAAAGTCTCCTCAGGCTATAAGTCTGAAACGTAAACAAAGCCCATTGGACAGAAGTCATGAAAGCAACATTACAATTCAAAAAGAGCCGCAGCTCTTAGACATCATTATCACGGGAGCTCATCCCGACATCCTTGTCTCCCTCAACTGGTTCACTTTCTTTGGCTGGATCTCCCTCATCTGCCTCCTTGTCATCACCCATCTGGGACGTCTCGAGTGGAGCTGAATCAGGGCCCACCAAACCTAAGTTAGAACCATACTCTCCGGAAAAGGATAGATTAAACATGTTAACCTCGAAAGTACCTAAACTCTCTGAGAATTGAGGAATGGGAAGCTTGCTAACCGATAAGTCGGATACTTGCGCCTTTTCATACGCAGCAGTCGCCTCTGGCATCAAAGCCATCAAACGATTATACTCATCTTCAGCACTCTGGATTTCATTCTCCAGCATATCCTTCATAAGGAGAAAGTGGAGAGAGAAGCAGTTAATACCTGCAACTATTGGGCCCAAATATGACCCTCTAGCTAGTAATAAACAACAAGAAATGATAACGGGCCGCAACATGCCCATCATGGATTAAATCCTCAGAAGCAGCTAAGACTGAGCCGGAGGCTGTGAGCTGAAGATGTTCATTAGAGAGGTCGAGGAAAAGAGGCAGCTCGTGGACAAATAAATAGGCACAAGACCCGGTCAAAGAGGTAGCTCGTGGACAAATAAATAGGCGCAGGACCCGGTCAAAGAGGTAGCTCGTGGACAAATAAATAGGCGCAAGACCCGGTCAAAGGGGAGCTGTTACAAATCCCTCAAATCACGGAGGAGATCTCGGGAACCAGTTGGTAGCGACCAAAGGGGGCCTGAGGCTATTTAAAGAAGACATCAAACAATAATCAAAGGATCCGCATTCTCTACGATTCATACACATTAGCTCTTAAACACTATTATCTCTTTGTAATCTCAAAAACATTCCTTGTAAACAATTCTTATCAAGAATCAATAAAATCATCTTTCATCCTATAAAGTTCTTACGGGATTCAGCCCACGATATCTTCTCATTTTAATCTTAACCTGACCTAAAATCAGGAGGTGAGTTTAGTCCCTCACAATGGGATCGACTAACGACGGTTCCACTTAAGGCGAAGAGCAGGATGCTCGCGAGCCGACTCCAACCCCGACACCGGCGACTCCCTTGCCGGCGCTACCACCAGCATCCATCGATACCATCATGGCGCGTCTAGCTCAACAGGACGCCGCCCAAAAAGCAGTAACCGACCAGCTCACCGCTCTCGCTGCTCTCATCGCCACCCTCGCTGCAAACGCCGACGCTTCAACGGCAGCATACCGGCGACACCTTTTCGCCACCGAGAGGACGACCGGCGCCGTGCCTACTCAAGATGAAGCTCCCAACACCGACGACCGCACCCCGGAACAAACCCCCGGCGTCTCCGACTTGCAAACCATCAACGAGCTCGCGGCGCTCAAGCAGTCCATCCTCGACATCATCTCGCAGATCCACCACGTGACGACATCTGCTCCGCAGATCGAGCGCGTCCTTGCCGAGTCTCTCCGTACCCCTTTTTCTGAGAAGATAACTAGGGTTAGGCTCCGGAAGATGGACAAACTCCGTTTGCGGACTTTCGACGGACTCTCTGACCCGACGGTCCACGTCACGTCGTTCAACATCGCTTTGCGCCGTGCAAACCTCTCCGACAAAGAGAAAGACGCCGGCTTTTGCCAGCTCTTTGTCGAAACCCTGGAAGGAACGGCTTTGGCTTGGTTCACCGGCCTCAAAGAAAACTCTGTCAACAGCTTCCACGATCTCTCCACCGCCTTCCTAAAGAACTATATCATGTTCACCCGCGAGGAAGCGACTGCTTCCGATCTGTGGAACCTCACCCAGGCCAACGGTCAAAGCCTCCGCGACTTCATGGAAAAATTCAAGCCTGTCGTCTCAAAAATCGACATCCCCGACCAGATCGCCGTCGAATCTTTGAAAAACACCCTTCATCTCAAGTCCACGTTTCGAGCCGATCTCTACCGACACCTGACGCGATCCCTCGCGGATGCCATAGCACGTTCCCATAACTTCATAAAAATGGAGGAGGACACGAAGGCGATTATCGGACGACATAATGCTACGAAAGACGCAGCAGCAAAGCAGAACTCGGCCAAGACGAGTGACAACCGTCAGGAGCCGAGGCAGCATTCATCCGGCAACCAGAAGCGTAACTTCGCATACGCCGTCACCGAGGAAGAGGACCCCGCATCTGCCGCCGTAGTTCGGGAAAAGGGTTGGAACGTCTATGACCGCCTGGCTTCCGAGAACGATCCGAAGAGCCAAACGCCTTCCGAGTCTTCAGGTCCTGGAGCTCCCCCTTCCCGCAAATACTGCGCCTATCACAAAGTCGATACTCACAATACGAATGAGTGCAACGTCCTCTACAAACAATTCTTATCGTCTGTGGCCAGCGACAAGCTAGAGATCGAGCCACCCCCCAAACCAAAGCCCAAGAACGGCAAGAGCTGGAGCAAAAACAAAGAAAAGAAGTCTCAAAAATCCAAAGAGAAACAAACTCAAGCCAACGCAGAAGAAGATGACGCTCAGGACAAGGACGACTCATCGGCTGAAGAAGATCAGCCGAGAAACCGTCGACGAGTAGAAGTCATCCTCTCCAGAATGAGCGACTCTTCAGACAATGAGCAGACCGAGCAAACTCCTCCCCGAGTAAACGCTACCAACGCAGAAGGGACCGACCTTCGGGCCTTGCTGAAATGAAAAGCCGCAGCTGCAGCGATTCTCCCATCGACCAAAGCTCCGCAATTCAGCACCACCGATAGCGCATCCAAATCCCGGCGGGTCGACCCAGATCACCCCTTCCAAGTCTTCGACCTACGCGATAGCCTCAACCCTAAGGCCGACGACCTGAGAATAAAGCTCAACCGTTCCAAACATTCTGACTTGCGTCGCCATTTGGAAAAAGCAAACGAGCGCCATCCCAATGCCACCTCTGACGACGCCAGAAATACTGATCTCAGGGAGCAAATCGAATCTCGGCGCTGAAGTCGCTTCCCCCGGATTAGCGTGATCATGGGTGGGTCTCCTCCCTGCGGCGATTCAGTCAGAGCAGTCAAAGATTACAGGCGACAAGCTGTCACCTCCAAACGATGGCCCTCGTCAATTGAAGACGACCATCAGATAACATTTTCCAACGCCGATACACGGGGCATCCATATGCCTAACAACGACCCGCTCCTCGTGGATATCGGGATCGGAGAGTGCCAAGTCACCAAGGTCTTGATCGACACCGGGAGCTCGGTCGATCTTATCTTCCGCCACACGTTGGATAAAATGGGCGTTGACCTAAAAAACATGAAACCATCCTCTCGAACCCTCACTGGATTTAACGGAGCTTCAGAGCAGATGCTCGGTACTATCCGCCTCCACGTCCACGCTGGAGACGTCGTTCGGACGGTGAAGTTCTCCGTTATACAAGCCAAAGCACCGTACAACGCGATCCTTGGTACTTCCTGGCTCCATGCAATAAAAGCCATCCCGTCGTCTTATCACCAATGCGTCAAGTTCCCAGGAAAGGACGGCAGCAAGCAAACCATCCGTGGAGACCAGCAGGCCGCAAGAGAAATACTCATTGCAACAGTGAAACTCCAGCAGTCCGCGTCCCTTATTAACTCTGTATCCAAACCTATCCATAAGGTATATCCTCAGAAAGAAGAGATCCGCGAGGTCCCGCTTGACATCGACGATCCGACGAAGGTCGTACGCATCGGTGCGTTCCTCTCGGACGAAATGCAATCCCAGATCATCATCTTCCTCCGAGACAACGCTTCGACGTTCCCTTGGTCGGCTTCAGACATGAAGGGGATCGACCCAACTATAACTTCACATGAGTTAAACGTTGATCCCACTTTCAAACCTATCAGGCAAAAGAGACGGAAACTCGGGCCCGACCGATCGAAAGCAGTCAACGAGGAAGTAGACCGTTTACTCGCAGCTGGATCCATCACCGAAGTACGGTATCCCGATTGGTTAGCAGACCTGGTTGTCGTCAAGAAGAAGAACGGAAAGTGGCGCGTCTGCGTCGATTTTACTGACCTCAACAAGGCATGCCCAAAGGATAGTTATCCGCTCCCCCATATCGATCGACTAGTCGAATCTACCGCGGGCAACGAACTACTTACTTTCATGGACGCCTTCTCGGGGTATAATCAAATCATGATGCATCCCGATGACCGAGAGAAGACAGCTTTCATTACCGACCAAGGAACCTACTGCTACAAGGTCATGCCTTTCGGACTGAAAAAACGCTGGAGCGACTTACCAGCGCCTCGTCAACAAAATGTTTGCCGACAGACTGGGTAACACCATGGAGGTATACATCGACGACATGCTAGTCAAGTCACTTCACGCGAACGATCACCTTGACCATCTACGCGATTGTTTCAAGACACTGAACGAGTATGGGATGAAACTCAACCCGGCCAAATGCACTTTTGGCATCACCTCGGGCGAATTCCTAGGATACATAGTGACCCAGCGAGGCATTGAAGCCAACCCCAAGCAGATATCAGCGATACTCGATCTACCCAGTCCGAAGAACAGCAGAGAGGTGCAGCGTTTAACAGGCAGAATCACGGCCCTCAACAGATTCATCTCTCGATCAACCGACAAATGCCTTCCGTTCTACGAGTTGTTGCGAGAAAACAGACGCTTTGTCTAGGACGACAAGTGCGAGGAGGCATTCACTCAGCTCAAGCATTACCTCTCCACGCCCCCAGTCCTCGCAAAACCGGAAGTCGGTGATATCCTATCCCTCTACATTGCAGTCACCTCCTCGGCAGTTAGCAGTGACCTCATTCGGGAAGACCGAGGCGAACAAAAACCCATCTTCTACATCAGCAAACGCATGACCGAAGCGGAAACCCGCTACCCGACTCTTGAAAAAATGGCTCTCGCTATCGTTACCTCGGCCCGTAAACTTCGCCCTTACTTCCAATCACATAGTATCGAGATTCTCTCCAACCAGCCTCTCTGAACGGTGATGCAGAACACGAATCAGTCAGGACGACTGACCAAATGGGCGATGGAACTAAGTGCCCACGACATAATATACAAGAACCGCACAGCAGCCAAATCACAAGTCCTTGCTGATTTCCTCATCGAGCTCACACCAGAGCTCGAACAGGACCTCATACTACCTAGTAATAACTGGATATTGCACGTGGACGGCTCCTCCACGAACAAAGGATCAGGTGCGGGCGTCCAGTTGCAGTCGCCAACCGGGGAACTGATCCGACAGTCCTTCACCTTCGGTTTCACCGCTTCCAACAATGAGGCAGAGTACGAGTCTCTCATCGCGGGACTCCGTCTCGCCCAAGTCATCAAGGCTAAACGCCTAAGCGCGTATTGTGACTCCTAGCTCGTCGTAAGTCAATACCACGGTGACTACGACGTCCGCAACGATCGGATGGATGCATACCTTCGCATTGTCCAAGATCTAGCCAAAGGTTTCGAGTTCTTCGAATTAACCAAGGTTCCCCGCGGGGAGAACATCTGCGCCGACGCCCTCGCTGCCCTCGGCAGCGAACTTCATGATCAGGTCAAGCAGACGATTCCGATCCATCGCATCGAGAAGCCAAGCACCGACCTCGATCACCAAGAGGGTGGGATCGTCACTCCGTCTACCGAAGCAATGACCGTCAGCGACGATTCCCCTATGATGACTGACGACGATCAAACGACCGACTGGCGTGCCGAGTTCATTAACTTCCTCATTTACGGAACGTTACCCACTGACAAGTGGGAAGCCAGGAGATTGAAGCGACGCAGCGTGCATTACGTCATCACCGAAGGAGAGCTCCACCGATGGACCGCCACGAAAGTTCTCCTCAAGTGTATTCACGGCGAGCAAACGAGGCTCGTTATGGCAGAAACTCACGAAGGTGCGGCAGATAATCACTCGGGAGGCCGAGCCCTCGCTCTGAAGATCAAGAACGTCGGTTTCTACTGGCCGTCGATGAACACAGACTGCGAGTCCTACGTTCGCCACTGCGACAAATGTCAACGCCATGCTTCTACAATCCACAGTCCGACCGAAACCGCACCATACCCCTTCATGCGATGGGGAACGGACATCATTGGTCCGTTGCCGACCTCCCGGCAAAAGCGATTCATCCTTGTCTTAACTGAATATTTCACCAATTGGGTGGAAGCAGAGGCATACGCAAACGTCACCGACAAAGAAGTGCAAAAATTTGTCTGGAAAAACATCATCTGCCGCCATGGACTCCCTTAGGAAATAGTCACCGGCAATGGGTCCCAGTTTATCTCGCACAACTTCCGCGAATTCTGTGAGCGATGGAGAATCCGTCTCATCACTGCAACGCCGAGGTACCCGCAATGTAACGGACAAGCCGAGTCAACGAACAAAACCGTCATAGACGGTATGAAAAAGCGACTAGACTTGAAAAAGGGATGCTGGGCAGACGAATTGGACGGCGTTCTATGGTCTCACCATACGACACCTCGAGGTGCAACGCAAGCCACTCCCTTTTTGCTGGCATACGGAGTCGAGGCAATGGCACCAGCCGAAGTAAACGTCACCAGCTTACGACGTTCCAAGATACCTCTTCACGACGAGCTCAACCGAGACATGCTACTCGATGCTCTGGATAACATCGAGGAGAGGCGCGACCAAGCTCTCTTCAATATCCAGAATTACCAGAACCAGATCGAAAGTTATTACAAAAAGAAGGTTCGATCCCGACCTCTCGAATTCGAAGACCTCGTTCTGCGCAAAGTGTTCGAAAACAACAAAGAGGGGAAAGCCGGAAAGTTAGGTGCCAATTGGGAAGGCCCCTACAAGATTACACAAGTCATTCGGCTCGGAGTCTTCCGACTCGAGACTTCTCACGGAGACGCGGTACCTCGCGCCTGGAACTCCTTGCATCTACGACGTTTCCAGCCATAGGGCAACTACTCAATTACTCTTACTAAAAAAAAAAAAAAAAAACCCGAGTAAGTGCACCATTCAGTCGCTCTTACTCACAAAAAAAAAAACGAGTAAGTGCATCCTTCGATCACTCTTGCTCGTGAAATCGAGTAAGTGCACCATTCAGTCACTCTTACTCACTCGAGGTACGTAGGCAGCCTTAACTGGTCCAGCTATAACCAAAAACAAAATCAAACCTTCCCCGAGAAGAGTATCCCACAACACGAGGGTCCGTTTCCTCATAGTGTTATCTATACGCGAGCTCGGCCCAGTCCTCTCGCAAACGTATAATGATACTCGCCCCCATCGACGAATACGTCCTGATCAGACACATATTCGCGAGAACATGGTCGCGTCGCTACCGTTAGTCGGCGTGCCCGAGACAATGACTCTGTTATTTCGTGATTTGTAAAGCAACGGTATGGCCGACCAAAAACTTTGAAATTACTTCGAAATCAATAGAACCGTCAATGTTTGAAATTTCCTCTAAGTCTAAAAGAGTCTACACTCATCTTTACATTCTCAAAAGAAGAAGTGATAAAGATTTTAACAATGACAAACATTCTTCTGAACGAAAAGCCGGAACTAATCAACTGTTCCTAAAAGAGAAGCATTACTTGCCCAAAAGTCAAACGAAACGACAAGCGGATCAATAGAGTACTGCAAACCTTAAACAATAAGCCCCATCGGGCGTAAAAGAAAAGTACATAATAGTCCGAAGGCAATAAATAGACAAAAGAGAAGGAAGGTGGATTGGATCACTCCTTAGCAAGATTATCGATCACACCGGGCTCTTGCTCCTCGAGCCTCTGTGCCTCCGCTCCACCATCTTCGGATCCACGCTCTCCATCCTCGCCTCGTCCCTTCGGCTCCGTCGAAGCTTCGATATCGGTGCCGGGCGACTTCTGCAATCCACTTCCTTGTTCCATTGGGGGAGGGATCCTCTGATCAACGGCTGCCTCCTCTTCGTTTTGATCGTCCGTCCGGTCCTCAGCGGAGGTATCCGACACAACAAGGATTGGAGACCCCTTCTCGGCTGGGTCCAAAACTGGCTCTTCCTCCGCAAGCTGGCCCCCGGATGCTGGAACACCGGCAGGGTCGTCACTTGATACTATCGCTCGCGAAGACCCCTCGCCGAGCCCCCGCTCTCCGGAACCTTCAGCAACCAAATCCGAGAGAGCAGCCCCATCAGCCGGATCGATCAGACTTGCATTAGAACCGAAGGTGTTGAGACCAGGCAACACCCTCTCATCGACATATGGAGAAGGCAATACGAGTGGAGAAAGAGTGAGGTCGTCCTCCGGGATCTCTCCCACGTCGAGCTCCTTAGCCTTCTGATCGTACTCTTCCTCCCAAACCGCGAACATATCAATGGTATCATGCGGAATGTCGCGCCCAGCTTCCAACAGAACCTCGAGACAAGATCTCGTCCCAAACGACTGGTTGTACATAGCAGTCGCATCATCAAAAGGCCCGCGGCGCTTCTCCCGGTCCATTATGTTGCGGAAGCGTCTGTTGCATTTCGCGATCATCTCGGTCTGAACGCGAATCCTCTCTTGCATCACCTCGAAGACCCGAGAACGCTTCAGTCGCTCAATCTCCATCGCCTGCTGCTTGATCTTCTTCTCGTGCTGCTCAACGATTCTCGCCTGTTCCTTCTCCGCCTCCTCTTCCCTCTCCTTCATCAGAGCAATATCAGTCTCAAGGATTCCCACGGTCTCTTGAGCAGCGCCCAATGCAGCTTCAGTGGCATCCAACTTCTCCTTTTGGGCTTTCCGACGAGAGATCGCACGGGATGCCTTCACTTTGAGCTTATCGGTCTCCTCCGTCCATTCAAATTTCTTCCTCCTGATGAAGGCATCCTTCGCCGCCACCAGCTTCTCAGAGCGCCGCAGCTTGATACGGGACGCCTTGAGCTCGGTATCGTACAACTCCACAACGAAGTTCATGCTCCCATCACCCTGCAAAGCGAAAGATCAAAGTCACCATCAACACTATGACAAAAAATTGCACTTCCAGCTAAATCCAAAAGAAAAGATGAGCCTTTACCCGAAGCTTGGCTTGAGCAGCATCAGTATACTCCTTCTTGAAAATGAGATCGTTCAGGAGCAATGGCCGGGGGCCGCCGTTTATCTGACTCACCAGCTCTGCGCACTTGTCCGGAGCATAGATAAGGGGGGTCGTCCCATCATACTCGAAACGCACCTGATCCGGGAACTCGGGAGGACCTCTTCTCGGGACGGAGCTTCGTCCGGCTGGAGCCTTAGAAGTGGATGGCTGAACCGGAGCCACCGTAGAAGCTGGAGCCGGTGGATCCTCACTTCGGACATTCCCCTCGCTAGGACATGTCTTCTTCTTTCTCCTATTCAGCTGTAGCTGAGCCTCGGGAGAAGCCTCTTCTGCCTCCTCCGTAGGTTCAGCAACCGCCTCTTCTGCCTCCTCCGAAGGTTCAGCAACCGCCTCCTCGCCATCATCTCCCTCGCCTTCCCGAGGTCCGGTCTTCTCCTGTGGAAGCGGTTCTTGGCCGGCTTTAGCCCCCTTTTTCTTTTTCTTCTTAGGAGGGCCCTCAGTTTCCGGACGATCGATAGGCCCGTCCTCCTGATCCCCTTCAGCTGAAGAGTCGTGTCGGGATCTCTTTTTTCCCTTCTTCTTTGAAGGATCCGGAGTTATCACCGGAGCATCCTCGGAGACCGCTCCGACTTGCTGAACCTCTACAGCAGGGTCCTCAGTCGGAGAATCTTCGACATGAACCGGGGATCCGTCCCTCGGAACTTCAGGCGGAGCACTCTCAACAACAGGCGCCGACACACGACGCGGAGGATCGGCCCTCGGAAGATTCAGCTGAACCCTTATCAGCTCGCTCAAATTCGGATGAGGCCTCATCTTCCTGGCTTTGTTGATTAGCTTATGTACGCGCGGGGTGAAAAGCGACAGACGCCTCTTACCAGGGACACCAACCGAGGGAATGCTAGAATCCCAATCTCCTACGAGAAAACATGAAGGGAGATTATTCGTTGGAACAAATCCCTACAACCTAGAAAACAAAAAAAAAAGGTAAAGGAAAGAAGAAGAACGAAAGAGGGCAATATTTACTTCTCAATATCCTGTCGACGCTCCGATGAATTCTTTCCTGAATAATCGTATTCCAATTATCCTGACGAAGCAAAGCAACTTCACGAGCGCTCGCAATAAATTCCTCTGGATACGCGGCCGATGTCGGATGGTCAACTGCACAAACAACGAACACAAAGAAAAAGAAGAAGGTTAGCAACCTGAAGGCACGTCTAAGATAATCAGGGCAATCTACCAATATCAGGGTTCCACAGGAACCGATAGTCGTCACCGGGAGGATCCTCGAAAGCCGACTCATCCGCCCTAATGTAAAAATAGTATATCTGCCAATCGTTCGTCTTGCTTGGATGTTCTCATTCTCATCCGAACTAAATCATATCTCCAAAAGTCAAGCTAATGATTAAAAATAAGCGCTGAGTGGGAGGCAACCCACTGTTATGTTTGTTTTAAATTTGGTTTTATTTTTATATACTACTGATTTTTGTTTTTAGTTATTGCAGGTTCAAAAAAAAAGATGAACAGTACGCACGACACTGTAGCAAGCAAATCGATCGACACTGTAGCAGAGTTACTGTAGTAGAATCACTGTAGCAAGGCTACTGTAGCAGGATCACTGTTCATTGAAATAAAAAAAAAATTAGTTAATTCGTTTTATTAGTTATCTATTACTAACTTTTAGACTTTTAATGTTTTATCTATGTTAGGTTACATGAGATGATTCATGGAAGAAGCATTAATATACCAATATTGACCGATGGTTGCAAACATTGGTTGACAGAGCATTAATAGCATCGATCGATGGCCACTTAATTGTGTTGATCGATAGAGCATCAAGAGTATCGATCGCCACTTAACTGTGTTGGTAAATATTCACATCAAAGTTAGATATACTGTTTTTCCTTGTTAATTATTGTCCTTATGATTTATTCTTCCACCAATCTTAGAATGTATAACACTGGTAACAGTATTGTTTAAGTCTAGGGGAGGTCGTACTAATATTATAATTTAGATTAGCTATTTAGAATAAGGACCCGAGTAAACGATTGCCATAATATCGACCGACGAGAAGAAGTTGATATCGATCGACATAACTAAATCTGCCACGACCAATGACAACACATTTACATCGATCAACATCTATTCCGGTCAGGTATTTCGTTCTAACTTGTTAAATTGAGTACTTATGGTTTATTTCTCACCAATCTCCGACTTGATAACACCATTATAATGTTATTTAAGTCTGGGGGAGGTTCTACTGATTTTGTGTTTGAGTTTTGAAAAAAAAAAAAAGAAGATCCAGGTAAACTATTTCTCTAGCCATCGACTGATGAGACCATATCGATATCGTTCGACAGCGCCTCATCTACAACGATCAATTGTCACTTCATTGTGTCGATCGTCACCGACATTAGCGAGCTGGTATATCGTTCTTACTTGTTAATTTTGTGCTATTGCTTTATGATTTTCACCCTACCACCAACCGTTTTACACTGGGACAGTGTAATTTAAGTCTGGGAGGATTACTAACGATTATATACTTTATGAGTCTTATCTAAAATGTTTTCAAAAAAGTTTTTATTGAGTCAAGAAGGGGATGATGATCTATTTCGATTTACTACTTGTCATCCAACCACTCTTTAGACCAGTCTTAGATTTACTAACTGCAGAAAATACTAGAGATACCAAAGTGGATCAACCTGTCCACTATGTTTGCACTTGCTGAAATTGTTTGAAGGAACCAAAGCTGACCTCCAACCTAATACTGACTTGATTTGCTTGTCTTGGGGCTTGGTATATAAGGGATCGGAATCCTCCTGCAAATCTGGAAGGTAAAAAGTCTGTGTGTTTCTGGTTCTCTTCCTTCTCTCTCTTCGGCATCTTAAGATCTAAGTTTATAAAAAAAATATTGATATGATTTCTTGAGAGGCAGAGGGATACGTAAATTACCTGCGATCCTATTATTCTAAATCTCAAGGATGATCACACATTGTGGAAACGAGGGATAGGTAAATTACCTGTGACCCTATTATTCGCTACACTTTGTCAAAATGTATGAGTTACAAATGCAATGTGTTGGGGTCAAAAAAGGTCACAACGAAATTAACTTTCGAAAATATTCCTCGAAAAAGATAATTCCCGTAAAAATTACATAAACTAATTTTTACGATAAAATTCTTGAATAGATTTGTCCGCAGCGTCGAAACAAGCTCCAATGGTTCGTGTTGACGACGAAGTTAGTATCAAAACATTCGATAAAAATATACGTCTTAAGAATTTCTACGTTTTAAAGGAAAACTTATACGAAAAACTTATACGAAAAACTTGCGGGAAAATCTTGTTCTTAAATCAACAATTTAAGAAAACCAACGATTTCCTAAATCGATTTCTTAAATCAACGATTTCTTAAAATCAACGATTTCTTAAATCTACGATTTCTTAAATCTACGATTTCTTAAAAATCGTCTCCTTGCAAAAGTATCCGCGACTAAACAAAAAAAAAAGTTCTCGTTAAAACACGATCATCGGAGATAACAAAAGATCGTTAAACCACGAGGATACGACTTGGAAATCGCGGAACAACCAAGGGGTCATACGAAGCTCGGTCGCTAGAGAACTGGTCGCTATAGAGACACGTCTCGGTGAGGGCTTCGATTTGATATCTTGATCGTTTTCTGAGTCCTCATGGTTTGAGAGAACGGCCTCTTTGAAGTTCCAAGGCAGATTCCTTAAAACCTTGTTTTAAGACAACGATTCTTTAAAACAACGATTTCTTAATCAACAATTTAAGAAATCAACGATTTCTTAAAACAACGATTTCTTAATCAACGACTTAAGTAATCAAAGATTTCTTAATCAACGACTTAAGAAATCAACAATTTCTTAATCAACGAATTAAGAAATCAACGGTTCAGGAAAGTAACGATTTCTTATATCAACGGAACAATGTTATCAAAGGTCCAAACATCCGCGAACAAACATCCTAAGAGCATTGTAGCTTCGCAATGGTTTCGAACGGTTGGACAACGGATCTCAGTCCACGGCACAAACCCGATCGCAATGGCGATCGGGTCATGAACAAGAGCTCGGTTGCTATAGCGAACGGATCACGAGACCACGCTCGGTCGCTATAGCGATCGAGCGTTCGTATATCGATCATTCTCCGAAACGTCCGAAGTCTTCCGAAACAACAATACGACGTAAAACTATGCATTCTCGACTATCTGTATAGCCGTTCTCCGCAATTCACGACTATGCGTTTCTTGATCTCTCGATTAAATGGAGTCGTCCGTTCGGTTTACGATAAAATCCCGGAAACTTAACTTTATCGGAGAAATCGTAAAAACGTCTCAAATCGAAAACACGGCCCAAGGGGGTTCTAAACTTGATTCGACGCCCACTTATGATTTCTTAAAAACCTATAAACCTTATGACGGTTTATGCTTGGAGGATAAGCATCAGTTTCCGCGGATAAATGGAAATTTTCCGCAGATAATCATGAAGATCGAAAAAATGGAATATTTCCATTTTTCGACTATGACGGCTTAAGGGCAAAAGGGGGAAGCGTAAACCGACCTTGGAGGGAGTATATAAGGATTTCAAGGCGAGAGGCATAGATGCATCACTTTTTCCAGAGCAAACTAGCTCTTAGAGCATTTTTGGAAACTTTCCGTTTTTGTTTTCGAGCTGCGACTCAATTAGGTTTAGCCACCTTCGGGTATTAGAACTAGGATCTCGCCGACAGCTCTCGTAGCTGAAGCACGTTATCCTGTTGTTGTTACGCTCATACGCAGATTCGGAATAAAATTCTTCTTGCTCTTTTTTACGATTTTTATTTTATTTTTCCGCTATTGTCGTGTTCTGATTGCTTGACGTGTGGTTTCTCAGAAATCCGGGACCTCTGGGAAATTAGAGTTTTCCTAGTTTCCTTATTTATTCGAAATATTGACGGTGCGAATTTCGGTTCCCACAGTTTCGCGCTAGAAGGAGGGGGGGGGTACGGATCAATCTTACTCACGACCAGCTCACGCTCAACCAGACATGACTAACGACGATTCAGCGAACTTGCAAACTACTCTAAACGGAGCACCCAAGGACATCTTGACCACTCCAGCAGCGGATGTTTCCGCGGCTAACGCACCTGCTAACGCCATGTCGCTCGACGAGTTCAAGAAGCTGCTTTCCGCCTACGAAAAGAGGTCGGAAGAGCAGGATAAACTCGTGGAAACCCTTACCAAACAGGTTCAAACCCTAACGGTCAGGTCCCGCGCAGTCCTCCCTCGCGGAGCCACAAAACTCCGCGGCAGGAGACTCGAGTTCGCGACCCCACACGATAGGCCTGGAACTTCGCAGGAACGTCCTTCCAGACAAAACCCTTGCGAAACATCCCCTGTCGAGAAAGACAACTCAGAAAACCCTCCGCACTACGGAAACCCCGTAGTGTTCAATAAAATCGAACTTAGTTATGACCTTCCGTCATAGGAAGAGCACTAAATCGAGCTCGTGATTTTCCCTCCAAACACAAAGGGCAACGATAAAATCTTTCCAACCCCGTGAAATTCTTCTTATTACCGAGTTGGAGAAATCTCAGCGCATAAGGATTCGACCAAGACGATTTCTCCGAAAACATTTCGGAAAAGTAAAACTCGCTCCCCCAATAATTGCGGAAAACCCTAGGTTACTCGCAGAAAGTTAAACTCAAAAACAAGCTCGGTCGCTAGCGACCGAGCACCGAGACAAGTTCGGTCGCTATAGCGAGCCAAGCTTGGTCGCTATAGCGACCCAGCCCCAAGAGGAGTTCTCTCTGTGTTCTCCTTTGAATCCTCTTCGAAACACTTTTCGTTTCGTCTCAATCGGAGTTTCCGTTGAGATTTTACGACGAAAACAAGTTGGACTTGTCTTGGCTCCCTTCCACTCGCTATTGCGACCGAGACACATGCTCACTCGCTATAGCGACCTGTCAGGCCTCAAAGGAGTCCTCCTTTGTGTTCTCCTTTGATTCCTCTTCGAAACGCTTTTCGTTTCGTCTCAATCAGAGTTTCCGTTGAGATTCTACGACGAAAACAAGTTGGACTCGTCTTGGCTCCCTTCCACTCGCTATAGCGACTGAGACACATCCTTACTCGCTATAGCGACCTGTCTGGCCTCAAAGGAGTCCTCCTTTGTACTCTTCTTTGATTCCTCTTCAAAACGCTTTTCGTTTCGTCTCAATCAGAGTTTCCGTTGAGATTTTATGACGAAAACAAGTGGGACTCGTCTCGGCTTGCTGTCACTCGCTGGCGCCGGACGGCCAGACCGACGTCACGGTCCTAGGCGCCCGGCTGCGTGTCGATCAACGAGTGCGGCTGATTCCTCGTGAAACCATCCCGACACTAGTCCAATCACGTACTCTGCATCCTCGCTCGAAGCCACATAGTGCAAATTCTTAAAACCGTGAATCTAAAACCCCCATTTCATTCGATGAGAACGATCGGGACATTTACGAAAAAAACACGGAAGTTCTGGATAACGAATGGATTGCAATTCATCGTATAAAATGATTACGGTTATTCTAAACCACCAATCATCTTAACTATACGTGGAATAGAAATTCATTCGGAAGACCGATACCATTACCGTACTTCTTCCAAACAACTCTTCCGAGCAACTCCCGTTGTGAATGTGGTTTGTCTCGACTCTGTCCCGACCAGCTCCCCATCCTTCTCAACCAGTTTCGAAAAAATGGGGTGATTTCCATAAAATCACTCGAAACTTAAAACGGTTAACAAAGACTAAACAGAGTGATATATGGTGTTTTTAACATCATTGTATATATGTTTTCATTTGTTTCAAGTCACTGATTCGTGTCAGTCTAGTCCTTTTTGACCTTTTACAGGTCTGGAGTTGGTAGAAGGAAGAAGAGAAGGTGCCTGAGGAAAAGAAGTTCTTTTGGAGCATTCCTGCGGAGAACACTCAAGAGAACAGTCCCGAGACTGTTCTATCGCAAGTGGAACAAGCAGACGGAGTGATCCGGAGATTGTTCCAGACGAATATGGAAACTCCTATTTCGGGAATTAAAGCCCTGATGCCCTAATCTCTTTTCTTCTGATTGGCGCCTCCATATAAAAACGCCATCTCTCTATTTTCTATGACTTACGCTAGTTTTTGCAAGAGACAAGTTTCATACTTTGGATTCAAGCTTTTGTAAGGGAGAAGGCTCTCATCTCACTCGAGAGAACAACCTGAACCCTAGTTTATTTCTTCTTATTCTGATCATGAGTATTTCAGTTTCATCTGTTGTTCTTCTCTGCATCATGATTGAGTAGTCGACTGTTGATCTAGGGTGATAGAGTGCATTCGCGACTGAGCATAGATAGGTTATCAATTAGTAAATCTTCATTCATTCATTGTTTCATGCCTGCGTTAAACTGATCATCTAGCGTTTGATCCCAAGTTAATCTGTTCATCAAAAGTGTAATAGGTTGTTAGATCCTGTATGAATGAGCACTGCATCCTTAGCCACACGAAAGTAGATGTTAAGGTGCATTGTGAACAGATCGGAGTTATTCATTAAGGTTCACCATCAGATCTCAGACCAAGCGACATCTTAGGAGCTGGGTCTGATCGGTGAAAGGATCAACTACACGACAGTGTGTTGTTCTAGCCTGTTCTCCGAGTTCTAGATAGAACTGCATCGAACCTGAATAGCTGCTCGGTCGTGATTGAGATCTCTCGCATTCATCCTAGATTAACTCCTTTTAATTTGAATTCATCACCTGTGCTTTTTACTTGTTCTCTACGTCACTTCTTTAACCCAAATATTTATCTTCTTCTTAGCTTGATTTCGGAACTCATAGAACTAGAGTGTAGACTGGTCCTCTGGATTGAATCTCAAATACTACAATTGCAACTGTTAACTTGGCAGTAGCAAGGATTCATTTTTAGTGTATCAAGTTTTGGCGCCGTTGCGACGGGGACCAGATTTTTTACCTCTAATTTTCGGTTTCATATCTAGTCTAAGATATCTAACTCGTCTTATTTTCTTGTTTCAGCTGATGATCCAGGTGCATGACCAGTAGACATACTCGGAGCAACGCACAAGGACCATTGCATCAGCTTACTAACGAAGAACTAGCGAGATTGGAACGACAGAACCGTCAACAACCGAGATCAACGAACACCAACATGGGTGATCATGCAGATGATCTCACCGCTGCAATTGCACTCATGCAACAGCAAATGCAGCAGATGCAGCAAACGATCCAAACGCAGCAAGCTGCTGCCGAGCAAGCTGCTCTGAATGCTGCGAACCAGCAGAACCAACAGGAGGAAGTGGTCCAGATCGGGCAGAGAAACTTGCTGCGTAATCTGCCTGCTACGCGATCTGCCATAACCCCTCCACCGTGCACTAGGCAAGACTTCGAGATCAAGCCAGCCTTGATAAGTCTAGTGCAAAGGAAGATCTTCAATGGACTTCCTGCTGAGATACCGATGGACCACATCGAGCACTTTGAGAAGATGTGTGGTTTCACTAAAGCGAATGGAGTACCACCCGATTACATCAAGTGTACTCTGTTCCCTTTCTCTCTTGATGGGAAAGCTGCTCGCTGGCTTGATTCACTACCCACAGGATCACTTACCACTTGGGAACAAGTCCGAGAGGCCTTCTTAAGCCACTTCTATACGAAATCGAAAGACGGCAGCTCTGAGACAGAAAATCGTGACCTTCAAACAGTTGGTGGACGAGCCGTTCTGCGATGCTTGGGAGCGATTCAATGTCTACCGCAGAGAGTGCCCACATCACGGTTTTGAGGAAGACTATCTGCTGGGAGTGTTCTACGATGGAGTAGGCTGGGAGTACAGAAACGCTTTGAATTCAGCCAGTAAGGGAGATTTCATGACTCAGTCCACTCAGGGTGCATTCGAGTTGATTGAGAACATGGCCTCAAGCTCAGCTGACAATAACCGCGAGACTGATCGCACTCATAAGGTGAAGAGCATCGAGAACAGCAAGATTGATGAGCTCTCTGCTAAGGTCGATCAGCTGATCAAGAGTAACCAGAACCAGGTCTTCATCATGGAAGAATCCCCTCAGGATAAAGCTACCGCAGAAGGCACATCAGAGGCAGGTCAGTCGGTTGAGGATCAGCATGAAGTGAGCTATGTGAATGGGCAAGGATGGCAGTTCAAGAACTATCACCCGAACCCAAACGTGAGGAACAATCCCCACCTGTTCAACGCCCCTAAACCAGACGATAAAGCTCAAGGAACCCAGGGTCAGAACAGTGGATACCAAAGGCCCTATGGCAATCAGGGAAGAACCTTTGTCCTCAACCCAGCTCAGAATTCCCATTCCACAGCTAGAAACAGCCGGTTAATCAGCAAGCTGCACAACCGACTCAGACTGCTCCGCATGATGACATGAAGAGCCTCGCCAATATGATGAGCCAACTGCTCCAAGGACAGCAGATCCAGGGAAAGCACTGAACCAGGTCACAAACGACATCAACACCAGGATGAATCATATGTTCAATGACCTGAGTGCGAAGTATGACAATGTCTCAAGCTATATGAGACAAATGGATATTCATATTGCTCAGACTGCTGAGAATGTGAAGAGACAGCAAGGAACTCTCCCTGGAAAAACAGACAAGAACCCCAAGGAGTGCAATGCAGTAGGGTTGAGGAGTGGAAAGCAACTGCCTGATCTAGACCCCAGGAGATTCACATAGGCTGAGAAAGGGAAGCAGAAGGAGTTGGATCAGCCATCTAAAGCTGTACCCACAGATGAGGATGATGCAGAACAACCTACTGAGACTGCTCCGACTGAAGCAGAGCGACCCGCTGGGGTTGTTCCACCGACTGCAGCACCTTCTCCTGCTCGTCAGTATGTACCGAAAGTTCCTTACCCTGTTCCAGCTAAGGCTACACGCAAGGATAAGGAAGAGATGAAGTGCAGGAAGATGCTAGAAGACCTAACTGTCAAGCTCCCCCTGATGAGTGCGATCCAGATGATACCATCCATGCGTAGCTTTGTCAAAGGACTGATCTCTGGGAAGATATCTGATGACAGTGAGTTCATGATTGTCTCTAAGGAGTGCAGCGCGGTGCTCCAGAACAGAAGGATCAAGAAGATGGGTGATCCAGGAAAGTTTGTTCTCTCGGTTCAGATTGGGAGAACACTTTTCTCATGCTCATTGGTCGATCTAGGGTTGAGCATAAACCTCATGCCATACACTGTAGCTAAGCGCCTTGGATACTCGGACTTCAAGCCTACCAGGATGTCCCTAGTGTTTGCTGATCGATCTGTTAAGTCTCCAGTTGGGATCCTAGAAGATCTTCAAGTCCTGGTTGGAAACACCATTGTTCCTGCCGATTTCGTTGTTCTGGAAGTTGAAGAAGACTCCAATGATCCCCTGATCCTAGGCAGACCATTCCTCTGCACTGTTGGAGCTATCATTGATGTCCGACAAGGGAAGATTGATCTCCACCTTGGAGATATTGTGATGAAATTTGAGATGGATCAGATGCTCAAGAAACCGATGCTGGATGGACAGACTTTCACTGTTCAAGAAGAAGGTGATCCATTAGAGCCGCATGAGGGAATGATCGAGGAGATTCTTACCGAGGATCCGCTTGAACTTGCCTTAGTCAGAGCTGAATCCGAGCAGAGTCTAGAGAGTGTTGATGCTGATGCCTATGCCAAATTCCTGGATTCAGCTAGGAGTATTGAGAGAATGGTGGCGAATCTAAGTCTGGGGGAGAACAGCGAGACCAGCACAGCGACGACTGGAACAACCACGCCTCAGAACCTGACTGTTCGGCAACTCAGACCGATGACTCATGGAGCGAGCTGAAAGCTCCAAAGTAGAGCTCAAATCCCTTCCCAAGGGCTCAGGTATGCATTCTGGACCCAGTTCCACATATCCTGTTGTTGTGAATGCTGACCTGAACAATGCAGAGACTGCTCTGCTTTTGTGTGAGCTGAGAAAATATCGTAAGGCTTTAGGTTATTCTCTAGCTGACATACCTGGCATTTCACCTGATCTGTGCATGCATAGAATACACCTGGAAGATGAATCGATGACTTCTGTAGAACATCAGAGGAGGTTAAACCCAAATCTAAAGATTTGTTAAGAAAGATATATGAAACTACTAGAAGCAGGTGTGATCTATGCGATCTCTGATAGTAAGTGGGTTATACCTATGCATGTAGTACCTAAGAAAGTGGGATCACGGTGATAACCAATGAAAAGAATGAATTGATCCCCACTAGAACAGTTACTGGTCATCGTATGTGCATTGATTTTCGTAAGTTGAATGCTGCGACTCGTAAGGATCACTTCCCACTTCCTTTTATTGATCAAATGCTTGAGAGATTGGCTAACCATCCTTACTACTGCTTTTTAGATGGTTATTCAGGCTTCTTTCAGATTCCCATCACACAGATGATCAGGAGAAGACGACGTTCACATGCCCTTATGGAACATATGCATACAGGAGGATGCCTTCGGCTTGTGCAATGCTCCAGCGACTTTCCAGCGATGCATGATGTCGATTTTTACTGATCTGATCGAAGACATAATGGAGGTTTTCATGGACGATTTCAGCGTCTATGGAAGCTCCTTTCATGTCTGTTTGTCAAATTTGTGCAGGGTGCTGAAGCGATGCGAGAGAAGCATTCTGGTGCTGAACTGGGAAAATGCCACTTCATGGTCAAGAGATGGGATTGTTCTGGGACAAGATATCAGAGAAAGGCATTGAGGTGGACAAAGCCAAGATCGAGGTCATGATGAGTCCTGCAACCACCAACTTCAGTGAAGGAATCACGAGTTTCTTGGGACACACGCTGGTTTCTATAGGAGGTTCATCCAGGACTTCTCTAAGATCGCGAGACCACTCACTCGGCTGCTCTGCAAGGAAGCTCAGTTTGCCTTTGACAGTGACTGCTTAGCCGCATTCCACACGATCAAGGGAGCCTAGTCAGTGCACCAGTTGTCCAACCTCCAGACTGGGATCTTCCTTTTGAGATCATGACAGATGCAAGTGATTTTGCAAGGGAGCAGTCCTTGGACAGCGTAAGACAAGAAGCTTCACGTGATCTACTATGCAAGCAGAACCTTAGATGAAGCTCAGTGCCGATACGCAACCACAGAGAAGGAGCTCCTTGCCATCGTGTTCGCTTTTGAGAAGTTCAGATCCTATCTGGTTGGATCAAAAGTGATTGTGCACACAGACCACGCGGCTCTCAAGTACCTACTCACAAGAAGGATGCTAAACCGCGGCTCTTAAGATGGATTCTTTGCTCCAGGAGTTTGATCTGGAGATAAGAGACAAGAAGGGGTTGATAATGGAGTAGCAGATCATCTCTCCAGGATGAAAGTGTCAGATGAGACAGTTCTAGATGTGGAACAACCGATGGAGTACGTCAATGCGATTGGTCTGCGCAACATGGAGCAGTCGTCACCTCCATCAAGGACTGTTCCGCGTAGAAGGAGCATTCGTTGCAGTGATCCAGAAGGAGTACCCGAACCTTCCATGGTTTGCTGAGATTGCCAACTTCTTGGCAGCTGAGAAAGAGCCTTTGAGGTTCACTGGGAATGAGAAGAGGAAATTTCTAAGGGAGGCGAGGCACTACTTCTGGGATGAGCCGTATCTCTATCGGCAAGGCAAGGATGGGATCTTCAGGAGATGTGTTCCAGAGGCTGATATTCCAGGGATCCTTCACCACTGCCATGGTTTTCTTATGCTGGTCACTTTGCCACCTTCAAGACTGTTTCCAAGATCCTCCAAGCCGTTTCTGGTGGCCCACTATGTTCAGAGATGCTCACGCTTCATATCTCGATGCAATTCATGCCAAAGGATGGGGAGTATAAGCAAGCGAAATGAGATGCCCCAGAACTACATCTTGGAAGTTGAAGTGTTCGATTGCTGGGGGATCGATTTCATGGGACCATTCCCAGTCTCTCACAAGAACGAGTACATCCTAGTTGCTGTGGACTATGTCTCCAAGTGGGTAGAAGCGATTGCTAGCCAACCAATGATGCGCGAGTTGTAATCAAGATGTTCACCTCCATTATCTTTCCGAGATTTGGAGTGCCTAGAGTGGTTATAAGCGATGGTGGAACTCACTTTATCAACAAGTTGTTCCAAGGGTTGCTGAGCAAGAATGGTGTCAAACACAAGGTTGCAACCGCCTATCATCCTCAAACAAGTGGTCAAGTGGAAGTTTCCAACAGAGAGATCAAGAAATCCTGCAGAAAACTGTCAACACCACCCGCAAGGATTGGTCCTTAAGCTTGACGATGCTCTCTGGGCGTACAGAACAGCCTACAAGACCCCTCTAGGGACCACTCCCTATCATTTGGTCTATGGCAAGGCGTGCCACCTACTGTTGAGCTAGAGTACAAGGCTGCTTGGGCTGTCAAACTACTCAACTTCGACATCAAACCCGCCAAGGAGAGGCGAACCATTCAGATCCACGAGTTGGAGGAGATCAGGCATCTGGCCTAGAGAGAGTTCTAAGATCTACAAGGAAAAGACCAAGGCGTTCCACGACAAGCGGATCATCAGCAGAAGCTTTGCTCCGAACGATCATGTCTTACTCTTCAATTCACGGATTAAGCTGTTCCCTGGAAAGCTTAAATCTAGATGGTCTGGACCTTTCACCATCATCAGGAGGTTCGCCCTTATGGAGCTGTTGTGTTGCTGGACACAAGAGGAGGAGAATTTGTTGTCAATGGTCAGCGTCTCAAGCCATATCTTGCTGACAAACAATCGCTGAAGGTGTAGAGATACCCTTAAGCGATCCCCCTCAAGCCTAATCGGCTCATTGAAGTCAAGCTAGTGACAGAAAACAAGCGCTTGGTGGGAGGCAAACCCACTGGTGAGTGTAAATATTGTTTTCTTTTTGTCTTTATTTTCTAGAACTAACTTGCAGGTTGAAAAATCAAGAAAATTCGAGATCACTCCAGGGGAGCACTCCAGCGGTTGTTCGCCGATTGTTCCAGGTAAGTTCTCGAACAAAAAAAAAAAAAAAAAAAAAAAAAAAATAA
>NC_079519.1:14669523-14684415 GCF_000801105.2 Raphanus sativus
CCGAGGCAAAGGTTATCAACCTAGTCGTGGGTATAAGTCCGATTTTAATACCCATGCCTCGACAAAATCAGCTTGCCATCGGTGTGGGATGAATAATCATTGGGCCAACCGATGTAGAACTCCCAAAACACCTTATTGAACTCTACCAAGAGAGCATAAAGGGAAAGAACCCTATGGCCCATTGGGTCCATCTAGATGGTGCGAATAATTTCGACCATAAGAATGATGATCAGCTTGAATACGAGACTTCATAATGCCTTAAAGAGGCCAATTAGATTTCGACATCATTTTTACTTTGTCTTTGTTCTCTATAGTGGACCAAGCCACATTATATTAAGAGACAAAAGATATTTTATTCAAGGTCATGGCTAGTCCAACCTCATGATGCCTAAAGGCATGCATATAAAAATCTCTGATGCATTACATTCCCCATAAACCAAAGTAAAATTTATCAAAGCTTTCAAAGACATTCATATGAATGGTCTACATATTGAAACTATGGGCAAAGGAAAGAAAGGACTACTTATGATTTATGAAAATGCCCAAGGCCAAAGGAAAGTCCTAGAGACTATACCTACTATATCTATAGGCCTTCATTGAGCCAAGATAAATATGATTGCGGGTTAATACCCCAAATCACTTTCCAAAGAGTTCAGAGAAGCCTTTAACATATGGCACGACATGCTCGGCCATCTAGGCTCTATTATGATGCATAAAATACTCTTGAACTCAACTGGACATTCCTTGAAAGAAAGGAAAAGAGGTCCGACCAAGGCATTGCCTAAAAGGCATTATATTCACCCTATAAGGCCCATCGAATTAAGAAGAAAATATGGTTTCCAACAATGGGCAAAAGGGAATAAGAGTACCTAAATTAAAAATCGCCTAAGTGGTCGAGACTACATTCTCTATTGATCTAATAATCAATCTGATAATAGGCAAATAGCCAGGGCAATCATAATCATGTTTGATTGACCCACGGAACTTATCACTTAGATGGCATTACCATACTTAGCTATCTGGATTATGATGCAAAGATTTAAAAGGGCACAAAAGCTATCCCATAAGATCTCACGTTTGTGCAACTTATATCTATGCACAAGGGAATTTATTGTCCCAAGCACCACGAATTAGAGTATGTTCATGAGGGGGAGTGAGGACAAATCCCATGATACATGACCATACTAAAATCCGTGAAACATGGTCCACAACCATATTACATATTGGTTGATTCGATATAAAGACCATTACCTATAAGGTTCAAAATCTAAAAGTCTATATGCTTGGGGACATCATGAGTTATAAAAGATTAACTTGCATCAGGCCATAGATATTATATCAGGCCATATAAGTGATAATAAATATTCCCACCTCATACTAATACGGGTCATGAGTCCAGACATATATCATATTAAGACATTATGAATCAAGATATTATGAATGAATCCACCACAAATATATGTGCCATCTAAGATCATACGATCTTAGAATCTCATAAGGAGGATTGGAAATATATGTTGGATATATATTATGAATATATTTTCTCCATAAGTTTAAAAGAAACCTTGAGCCAAAATGGGTGATCTAATTAGAGGCCAAGGAACAAGGATTACATAAAATTTATGAATCCCAATATCCAACATTTGAAAGGAGAAAAGTAATAAGCTGGTAAAGAGTCTTAAAGACACAACCAAGTTGAATACAGAGTCTAATATAAGACCGAATTGGTTCCAAAGAGAAAAGACCTCGGAAATTAAAGAAAGGTGCAAAAGAAACGAGGTCATAGATTGTCCAGACAAGGCCGAAATGGCTATGCCGTCAGTATCAACACTTGGGGTTCGGGACGCCGGGCCTCATGGTACTGAAGGCATTGATAATGATGAGATCTCAATGAATTATTTGATGTCTGGAAGGAAACTATATATATATATATATTATATATATATATATATATATATATATATATATATATATAAATGTGTCGACAAATACATTAATAGAAAAAGCGCAAACATGTAGCACATGAATAATGAATCGAGGATCATGAACCCACGCAAGAGTATTCATAATAATGAATAAAGAAAGAAACGTGGGGTTTCTAAAGTGATAAATAAAAGGCGTATTGAATTGGCCATAAATATGTAAACGCCATATGATGACCAGTGAATAAATAATCCTGAAAGAAGCAGTGGCGGAGCCACATTATGTTGAGGGGGGTCAGTTGACCCCTATGACTTTTACAAAAAAAAAAGGAATTTAGCTTAGGTACACTGTTTCTTTCTGGATCATTTGGTTAAAATAGCTTACTTTGACCCTCATGTCACATGTTCTAAACTCTTCGTTGATCCATTTAAAAGTTTTGACCCCTATAAGAAAGTGTGCTGGCTCCGCCACTGGAAAGAAGGATAAAACCGTGAGACACACCAAGAGAGGTCTATATAATCAAAAGTGGTGGATACTACTACATATGTTACTACATATAATGTCTGGAAGAAATTCAAAAGATGTAGTATGTTATATATGACTCACTGGATGATAATAATATTATTGGTACCTAAAAGGTTTACCAAAATGTATTGAGCTCAGAATCATAAGATGAGAAAAGAAGTTCTCATGAACATCATTTTCCTAAAGCTGTCCCGGGATTGAATTAAATTGCTACATATAAGCAAATGAAGAGTCCTATAAGAACAGTTCAGTCTATAGAGGAATTTTAAATTCCTTGTGTTATACTAACCAGCCTAAGATAGGTTAAATGGTTATTCATTAAACTTTAGAAAGGTTATAGACCATCACCACAAATTAGCCAAATTTGGTAATACTTATGGTTGGTCAAAATTATCAGCATGAACCAACCAAGCTGTGGTATGAATGAATAAGCTATCATAAGATAAGCTATGAGATCAAAGTTCATCTTTGAACAAAAAGGTGTAGGACCGCATTATGAGTCCATATGCGACCAAACGGGTCCGACCATATTATAAGATTTGGTCCATGATAAAGCTGTAGATCATGGATGTCATTAGACATAAATTTGAGAATCAATTAGATCAATTCTATGTCATGACCATGTCCGGCCTAGATCAGTCCAATCGTCCATATATATGTGTGTACGAATTGCCGGCACACTAAGACTGCAAAATGTCTTAGATCGATCATAGATAAACTATGGACATAAGGATCATGATCTAACCAACATGACATATGTATAAAGTTGTCTATGGCAAATAATATTATACTCATAAAGCTAAGGCATGTCCATAAGTCCTAGAGAGCTAAGTAGCTCATACTTGATATAATGATGATCCATATTATATAAAGGATCTAAAGTAGTAGCCAACCAATATTATAGAAAGGCATATAGGAGTGATTTGGTCAAGGACCATAATCAAACGACCAGAGTATAAAATAGTACATTTTATCTAAAGTACTAAAGTGGTCGATATTAAAGTGGTACATTTTCTAAAGTACCATCAGGATTCTAAGAGACATGATATGTCCGAACAATACAAGATTGTTCAAATAAGAATCCATGAACATCTATTCAGCAAGTGATGTTCAAATCAGGGGGAGTAATATGTGTTGTACTCTTTTTCCTTAACTATGGTTTTATCCCAATGAGTTTTCCTAGTAAGGTTTTAATGAGACAACATTAAGCATATTATGAACTCATATGGTTATGGCATCCAAGGGGGAGTGTTATAATATCCATTATGTGGATGGACCATAACCAAGTACTTAACCAAGTACTAAACAAGTCCAACAAGTACAAGAGGAAGTCCAAGGAGGTTTATATCCGGTCTACATCGGTTCATCTACAAACCGGTCCGAGAGGAGAAGACTCAGTCAACCTCGTTATCATCACCTTGACCAAGTCTTCATGTATGACATCAATGTAGTCAATGTAATTAATGTGTAGATTTACTTCCTTGTAAAGCATTTGTAAGCCCTTGTACAAACCACTATATAATGTGGTGTTGGCTAATGAGAAATACACACAACATTCCTCACAATTCACTCTCCACATTTCACACATATTACAACACCTTTAGAGATATCGAGCGATACACTTTTCGCAGCGCCGATCGATTGTCCAGTTGGGATATCGATCGAAGACTTCTAGAAATGCCTAGGCGCGAGCTGATAATGAACAGTAGGTCTGAAGGAGGGCTCTCGCTCTTCTCAACAGGAGACAAACTAGTTCAAATGGATAATTCAAGATATAAAGATCATAGTGATCTATGCTCTAGTTAGCTAATCTAGAACAAGCATAGGGTACAATCCATTTGATGAATATCACAACTTAGCAAGTATAGTTTGGGGCTAATCCCACAAACCTATCTGAACCTTAGATCTAACAGGTGGATCTATTCAGACATGATAGTTGTCACAGAAATCATAGATGAATAGATGAAAAGCAATAGATAAATAAACCAAAAGCAAAGGAGTTCCAGGAATACTCTGAAGGAGTTCCTCCCTTCTCTCCTAACTAAGAGCAATGAATGAAAGAAAGCGTAGCCGTCAACAATGGCTTAGAAATAACATAAATAGGGTTTTTGGTCGTCAATGGTATTTTGGTAACTTTGTGGTGACTCCTGGGCTTCAGTCGGTCATGAAATATACTCGGCCCACATTCTGATGTCCCTGTCGATCGACATGCAGTGTTCTGCATCGATCGACATACAATCCTTTTCTCGACAGCTTTCTCTCGCGAGGCAGACTGACCACTATTCAGTAAAATGGGCATAACTTCTGCTACAGGATGCGGATTGACCTCAGACCGGTGGCATTAGAAAGCTAACTCAAATATCTATCATGTGTCAAACTATGGGCTAAATCCAACGGTGGGAAGATCTCCATCGAGAGCCAAATATCTGAAGCGTCTGTGCAGTTCTGCACTTTGAAAGACTCCAAAAGCCACCAAATCACCTTATATCTGTAAATCGTCCCTGGATCTGTAAATACTCTAAATAGACTCCAATTCATAATATATAATATATATAACACTTATATACCATGGATAAAAATAGGTAAAATTCATGGTATATCAACTTCCCCAGACTTACCCTTTTGCTTGTCCTCAAGCAAAACCAACAGGCAGTCTCTCTTAAAGAAGTTTGAAAATAGTAGGGACTCAAAGGATTTTAAAAACCCAGTTCATCATCTCTCTAGTAGTGCAAACCAATCATTAAACATCATAACCTTAGAAGAAAATTATACAATATTCTAGTATAGCAACCAAATTCCACTAGTTCCACAACCTAACAGATCCTGTCTGACAATCCCCTCTACTAATATCATTTCTTGCATAAAAATAAAAGTGTAGGCTTTACCTCGGGAGTATCGACCAAAGGACACATGAATTCAACTCAAACAAGTATCTAAACACACAGGTAGTCTTCTCTGATCCCTTTCTCCCCTCATTTCTCTTCTCTAAATCTCTTATTAGTTTCAATTTCAACAGGTTTTGATGCCAACACAGGTTATCTAGTCTATATCATTGACATTGTGTGGGAACCACAATTCGCACCGTCAATATTTCGTAAAAATAAGGAAACTAGGAAAATCCTAATTTCCCAGAGGTCCCGGATTTCTGAGAAACCACACGTAAGGCAATCAGAACACGACAATAATGGAAAAATAAAATAAAAATCGTAAAAAGAGCAAGAAGGATTTTATTCCGAATCTGCGTATGAGCGTAACAACAACAGGATAACGTGCTTCGGCTACAAGAGCTGTCGGCGAGATCCTAGTTCTAATACCCGAAGGTGGCTAAACCTAATTGAGTCGCAGCTCGAAAACAAAAACGGAAAGTTGCCTAAAATGCTCTAAGTGCTAGTTTGCTCTGGAAAAAGTGATGCCTCTATGCCTCTCGCCTTGAACTCCTTATATACTCCCTCCAAGGTCGGTTTACGCTTCCCCTTTTTGCCCTTAAGCCTTCATAGTCGAAAAATGGGAATATTCCATTTTTTCCGATCTTCAGGATTATCTGCGGAAAGTTTCCATTTATCCGCGGAAACTGATGCTTATACTCCAAGCATAAACCGTCATAAGGTTTATGTGTTTTTAAGAAATCGTAAGTGGGCCTCGAATCAAGTTTAGGACCTCCTTGGGCCATGTTTTCGATTTGAGACGTTTTTACGATTTCTCCGATAAGGTTAAGTTTCCGCGATTTTATCGGTAAACCGAACGGACGACTTCATTTGATCGAGAGATCAAGAAACGAATAGTAGTGAATTGCGGAGAACGGCTATACGGATAGTCGAGAATGCATAGTTTTACGTTGTATCGTTGGTTCGGAAGACTTCGGACGTTTTGGAGAATGATCGATATACGAACGCTCGATCGCTATAGCGACCGAACTTTGTCCGCAGCTCGGTCGCTATAGCGACCGAGATCTATCCGCAGCTCGTTCGCTATAGCGACCGAGCCGCATCCGAGGCGCGGTCGCTATAGCGACCGAGCTCTGTTCGGAGCTCGTGGCTCGGTTGCTATAGCGACCGAGCTGTAATCGAAGCTCAGTCGCTATAGCGACCGAGCGTGGTCTCGTGATCCGTTCGCTATAGCAACCGAGCTCTTGTTCGTGACCCGATCGCCATTGCGATCGGGTTTTTGCCGTGGACTGAGATCCGTTGTCCAAGCGTCCGAAACCATTGCGAAGCCCACAATGCTCTTAGGATGTTTGTTTGCGGATGTTTGGACCTTTGATAACATTGTTCCGTTGATTTAAGAAATCGTTACTTTCCTAAATCGTTGATTTCTTAAGTCGTTGATTAAAAGATCGTTGATTTCTTAAGTCGTTGATTAAGAGATCGTTGATTTCTTAAGTCGTTGATTAAGAAATCGTTGTTTTAAGAAATTGTTGATTTCTTAAATCGTTGATTAAGAAATCGTTGTTTTAAAGAATCGTTGTCTTAAAATAAGGTTTTAAGGAATCTGCCTTGTAACTTCAAAGAGGCCGTTCTCTCAAACCGTGAGGACCCAGAAAACGATCAAGATATCAAATTGAAGCCCTCGCCGAGCTTGTTTTCGTGTGACCCCTTGGTTGTTCCGCGATTGCCAAGCCGTATCCTCGTGGTTTAACGATCTTTTGTTATCTCCGATGATCGTGTTTTAACGAGAACTTTGTTTAGTCGCGGAACCTTTTGCAAGGAGACGATTTTTAAGAAATCGTAGATTTAAGAAATCGTAGATTTAAGAAATCGTTGATTTTAAGAAATCGTTGATTTAAGAAATCGTTGATTTTCTTAAATCGTTGATTTAAGAACAAGATTTTCCCGCAAGTTTTTCGTATAAGTTTTCCGTATAAGTTTTCCTTGAAAACGTAGAAATTCTTAAGACGTATATTTTTATCGAATGTTTTGATACTAACTTTTTCGTCAACACGAACCATTGGAGCTTGTTTCGACGCTGAGGACAAATCTAATTAAGAATTTTATCGTAAAAATTAGTTTAAGTAATTTTTACGAGAATTATCTTTTTCGAGGAATATTTTCGAAAGTTAATTTCGTTGTGACCGTTTTTGACCCCAACAGTTAGCCCTCCAGCCCGTTAGAACCGTTGATCGTAGATGCGAGGTTCTAGCGTGCGATAAGACAAGTTAGTCAAGTTAGGCGGAATTAACGGTTGAAAATGTCCGTTTAAAGTTGTACGTCCATTCTAAGAAGAGTGGAATCTTATAAGATTGGGGCTGCGCTTGATGAAAGCTGCATATGTACCCTTCGTTAAAAAGGGATCAAGCCATTCGTAGTTCGTCTTGGAGTTAAGATTCTTATGACCTGTTTTCCAGTGAGACTTTATCGTCTAGTTATTTCGAGCATGTTGCTGTCGATGGTATTTCGTATTGGACCTTTGTCGGCCGCAAGAGTAGCCTCGGAGGCTGTTTATTTTGGCCAAGTTTGGCCTGTAAAAATATATTGCTCAAATCTATAAAATCGTGGTTTTTTATAAATCGAGAGAACTTCCGTTTATCGAAGTGAGAGGGACAGGGTGTGAGTTGTCGTCTCATTCCTGCCTCTCCGATGGTCACCGTATCCATCTATTGTACAAAGCGAGATTTTTCGCGGTTTACTGATTTACACAAAGGTTCGTGAAACGGATAGACTTAAGTGAAGAGACAAGTTTTGGGATCTCGTATCGGGTGTTGATGCTATGTCTGTGAGATGTTAAGTACCAGCAAGGATGGGTTTAGGGCAAGACCTAGGTTTACTTTCGGACTGAGGCTTTGCAATGACAAATCGGCTTTCGTTTTGCATGTTTGCGATTTTAACCTGACTCGTATCGTTTTAAAATTCGCGAAGTGTTATCGGCTTATTATGATTTGTCTGGGTACGAGTCGGAGCTACTTCCTTTACGAAGCACTCAAACGAAATTTCGGTTTTCTTGTATAGCACGCTATGGTATCCTGGTCGGATGTAAGAGAGCCTACCCTTAGGTGGCTTGTCTGTTTAGGACGTTAAAGTTCGTTTGTTGTGATCAGCAACAACGATATGATGCTGTTTAGAAGGCGTATGAACTTTTGGTCGAAAAATGTTAATTCGAGCATGAAGCGACGTCTCGCAATGCTGCGACTTTATTTTTCTTATGCTATAAGAAGATTTATGGGCTTTCGCATATGATTTGATTTATACTTTCATCAAGTGCAAAGGCTAGAATCCGAGTAGTCACTTCGGATTTTGATTTTGTCGCTTTGTCCGTATGCTACTTTTTAGCGAGCGTTTTTAGGTGTAAGCGATGAGAGACATGTGTCCGGATGTGATAATCGTTTTGTAGATACTGGATCCGTTGTCGTAGCTGTTTAGTAGTTGGCGAATTGTTTTGAGGATTTTGGACCGAAGGATCGTGTAAATTTACCAGGGAGAAGCGTCTAACTTCACTGTGTTTCGTGAAGTGTTGGCCTTCCAGAACTTGTTTTTGAATTTTTAAGAATGACTCGTATAGCTCTAGGAGCTTTGTTACGATTGTTTCTTTTTATGCAGTGTTTTATGGAGCGTATAGAACTTAATCTATTGATGATAAGTTTACATCTTCCGTTAACCATATGGTTGTTACGACTGAGTTTAGTTACGAAGAATTTATCGTATGATTTCCGATTCTGAGTTATACGACAAGCTACTTGCATAATAGTCACTTGGCGTTTCACGAAAAATCGTGGATTGTCGATTAGCCGTTAGCCGTTTATGCGGTTGGAGCGGTGATCGCTCAGTAGTTTTGGATTGGCATGGAGGCTCGGTGCAACCGTATAGCCAGGGAAGTTGTTGGTAAATGATCATCGTAGAATTTGGTTGCAGTCATTTTCTGCTTCGACGTAGCCGAGGGTAAAAGCAGGAATCAGCAACCTTATGGAGCAAAAATTATCTACGACTGATATCCGTTTTTTTTACGAAAGAAAACGGGTTAACTGTTCTTTCGAAGGTTTTTCTTTCTTTAGGAAGCAGGACGAGTGTTCCTTAGAATGCGTGGCGATCGTTTCTCGGTTTTTCGAGAGACTAGATCGGTTTGCATGTTCTGCCTGGAAAGTCAAGGAACAATGGAACAAGACTTTTTCGTTCCTTTCCTACCAAAAAATTAAAAACTTGACGGAATTTTTAGTCGGACGTACCTTAGTCCCATTGATGATTCGAGATTGCCCCTTCTTCCTTCTTCTTCTCCTCTTTTCTTCTGACTTTATCGAAAGTTTATTATGTGTTTAGGAATGGCCACTTTCTATTCAACGTCGAAAGACTTCGAAAAGTCAGTTACCGAATTTCATATGAATTGGTTTCCGATGAAATTCTGACGAGCATATCGGAATGAGGAAGGGATATCAATGTCCAAGTTCGTCCTCGTTTCTTCGTATCTCTGGTTTTACCAAATTGATCAGGTGCGCTTTGTCTATCAAACGTTATGAATAGATGTTTTCGACTTAACGTGGCATAATCCGGTAAAATCACATTGTGTTTTATGGATCGAAGGAATTTTACGAAATCGTTAAACCAAAGGGAGGAGACGCAGAAAAAGAGGGGCGTTTTGGAAAGACGGGTCAATGGACAAGGCGTCACTCGAGTGAGGCTCTCAGTTTGTCAGGCTGTGAGCGAACTGGTTATGTTCCAGATACGATATTGTTTGGCTTTATGAATGATGTTTCGTAAAATATGGTCGAGCTTGATCTTACGAAAGCTCTTTCCTAAAGCGCTGTCGAGCTTTTTATTTTTCGAGAGTTATTCCACAACTGTTGCCGAGTTAATTTTACGGGAAGTCGCTTCGTAAAATTGTTGTCGAGTTTAATTGTAGAAAAATCCTTCTCGTGAAATATTGTCGAGTATTATTCTACGAAAAGTGTTTCGTAAAATGTTATCGAACTTAATATCAGAAGTCCTTGCTGCGGTGAGGCGTAATTTTGGTGACTAAATTTAATCATAAATTTTCTCGTTTCCGTAGGATTGACCCGAAGGAGTTTTGAGTAGTTTTTCGAAAGTAAGCTTAGTAGACAACAGTCGAGAGTCCGCAACGACCGAAATCCTAGGTGTCAGAAAACGTCTTAGCCGTGAGGGATATGATCTCTCGTTATGGCTCTGTGATACACTAAAAATGAATCCATGCTACTGCCAAGTTAACAGTTGCAATTGTAGTATTTGAGATTCAATCCAGAGGACCAGTCTACACTCTAGTTCTATGAGTTCCGAAATCAAGCTAAGAAGAAGATAAATATTTGGGTTAAAGAGGTGACGTAGAGAACAAGTAAAAAGCACAAGTGATGAATTCAAATTAAAAGGAGTTAATCTAGGATGAATGCGAGTGATCTCAATCACGACCGAGCAGCTATTCAGGTTTGATGCAGTTCTATCTAGAACTCGGAGAACAGGCTAGAACAACACATTGTCGTGTAGTTGATCCTTTCACCGATCAGACCCAGCTCCTAAGATGTCGCTTGGTCTGAGATCTGATGGTGAACCTTAATGAATAACTCCGATCTGTTCACAATGCACCTTAACATCTACTTTCGTGTGGCTAAGGATGCAGTGCTCATTCATACAGGATCTAGCAACCTATTACACTTTTGATGTACAGATTTACTTGGGATCAAACGCTAGATGATCAGTTTAACGCAGGCATGAAACAATGAATGAATGAAGATTTACTAATTGATAACCTATCTATGCTCAGTCGTGAATGCACTCTATCACCCTAGATCAACAGTCGACTACTCAATCATGATGCAGAGAAGAACAACAGATGAAACTGAAATACTCATGATCAGAATAAGAAGAAATAAACTAGGGTTCAGGTTGTTCTCTCGAGTGAGATGAGAGCCTTCTCCCTTACAAAAAGCTTGAATCCAAAGTATGAAACTTGTCTCTTGCAAAAACTAGCGTAAGTCATAGAAAATAGAGAGATGGCGTTTTTATATGGAGGCGCCAATCAGAAGAAAAGAGATTAGGGCATCAGGGCTTTAATTCCCGAAATAGGAGTTTCCATATTCGTCTGGAACAATCTCCGGATCACTCCGTCTGCTTGTTCCGCTTGCGATAGAACAGTCTCGGGACTGTTCTCTTGAGTGTTCTCCGCAGGAATGCTCCAAAAAGACTTCTTTTCCTCAGGCACCTTCTCTTCTTCCTTCTACCAACTCCAGACCTGTAAAAGGTCAAAAAGGACTAGACTGACACGAATTAGTGACTTGAAACAAATGAAAACATATATACAATGATGTTAAAAACACCATATATCAATTCCCCCAGACTTAGATCCTTGTTTGTCCTCGAACAAGGCAAGTACCAAGAACAGGGAGGAAGGTTTGAAAGCGTGGGAACTCGCTTATTCTCAGCAACCATACTCTTACCACAAATCTCTGAACCATACAAGCTGTAGATTAGGACCACACACACTTACTGAGAACCCCTGATTGCTGTTCGAAGATCGGCTCCTTACTCTACATCTCAACCTGAAAAGGCAACACTTTCGAGACAAAACTCCTTATGTTCAATTAAGATCAGCGTGAGCTTCTTGTCACAGGCTCTACCCAGAGAGAACAGGCTAGGTATAGAACAGGCTAACTTTTATGGTGGAGTTCAAGAGTGTTTAGGGTTTACCAAGAGCGGGTGCAGGATATCGCACAAAATGGTCGTGAGAGGACGGCTCCATTGAGGTCCACAGTCCTTACTCATCTCTGCCAGTCGGACTGCTCTCCGATAGATCAATCATAGGACTACTCTGCATGATTCAAATTCCCCTTCAGAACACTTCACCGAAACCACCATCACTTTCTCAACTTCCCAGTGGCATGCATCACAGATTCTTCCCCTTCTCGTCACCAGTAAATCAAAGCAAAAACACACATTTTTTTTTTTTTATATATACTGAATTACAAAATGCTGGGGTGACGAGCAAGGAGGTAACAATTGATGTACATGATGCCACTGGTGATTCATTCTGCTCTGTTTTTAGCCACTTACTTCTTCGTTGTTCTCTATGGTATCGGAACAGGCTCCTCGGTTGTTCTCTTTCGTGCTGGAACAAGCGCTCCAGTTGTTCTGCCTGCTTCCACTGTGTGGGCATTGATGAGTAAAACTGCGTCGATCCTTTCCTCTCCGACCTTTTTGCACATATCTGCACATAAAGTACTAGAAAAGCAAATGCATGAGGGTGGAACAAAAGGTCAGGGTTCAAGGTGGGAACTAGCTAAGATGAGCTAGCCACTCAGGACAGCAAGAGGGATAAAAATCGGATAAGAAGTCCTGAGTGTAGTTCTCATTCTACCCTGATCCAGTGCCCATGACAAGAAGAATTAGAGTCCAGATTAGGTTCAGATAAAGTGGAGTTAAGTCTGCCGAGTGTAACCTGATCGGTATAGAACTTCTGGAGTGTCAAATGAGATAAGTCAGGGTGTTCCAGGTCCATGTGTGGGTCTTTCATCACTGCTAAGGTCACTGAATAAGAAGGTTAAAGCACGAGGTGGTTAAAGAGCATCACAAAATAAGGTCCTGATTCCCACAATAGTTTTGACTGACTCGATCCTAAAACTGACTCGATAAAAACATTAAATGACACAAGGACGGACTCAAAAAGCACACAAGCGAAAAAGTACAGTCGCTCCCCCAGACTTAGTTCACACCATCCCTGGTTGTGAAAATAAATCAGAGGAAACTCCAAACAGAAGCAAATAACATAAATAATAAATAGTTCAGATGGATCGCCGCTACCGGAGTGACCAGCTGTCCTCCTGTTCCGCGGCAGTCTCTCTGCTCCAGTCGATGTTCCCGCATGTTCCTTGCCTGGGCGCCTTGTTCTCTGCGGCGTACGTCTTTCCTGCGCTCCGATGCAGCCGCCTGTGATCGCCTTGAGTATCCTCTTCATGAGGCTGTTGTTCTTCTTCTGGGAATCAACCATCCAGCGTCTGTAGGCATGATCATCACTCACATCGGTGAAGTCCTCCAAGTAATACTCACCATCAGCCGGTGGAGTCACATGCTCCACATCATCCATGTCTTCACCATCGTGCTGAACCGGCGCCTTCGGATCATCGCAGAGGTGCTCTTCATCGAGTGAGAACACAATGTTCTCCAGGGATAAGAAGTCAGTGAACCCTGGCATAGGGAGCTTGCAGTACAGAGGGTTGCCTTCTTTATCCTGGAATTTGTAGGTGGTCTCGTCGCGCAGGATGTGGCATGCGATCAGGTAAGGAGTATCGATTTACTCTATCTCAGAGACAACCTTGTAAGAGTCGAGGTTGATGTTGAAGTGCTGGAACAATGGTGTGAGCAGACTGCCGCATCGATCCTTCTTATCATTGGTCCTAATCAGGGCGTCTCTGCGATCAGCGAACATGGAGATGAGATGAAACCCTGGGTTGGTCTTGACTTCCTGGATCGGGGTGATGTTCTCTCTGCGCATCTCGTCCTCAAGTCCAGTGTAGAGAACCTGAAGCTCTCCATTCGTGATCTTGGAGGTGTACTCCTTCGCGAACAGGGCATTGGAGACGATCTTGGCAATGATCCGGATAGCAGGGTTCCGGATCTGCGACTGATAGGCTTACGGAGATGTGAACTTGCCGGCTGCGATGAGATCCCAGGTGTCTGCCGGCTTGAACTTCTTTTCCACTGAAACCCCTTTTGGCGTGTCTGCAATCTCGAATAGCGCGTTCAGCGTTGAGAGAGATGGTGCAGAACTTTGCCATCAGCCATGAAAGAGAAGGAGCAGTTCTCGTACGTAGGCGCAGTGGGGTTCTAGTAAGTGATCCTGCAGGTCGCGAGCACTTGCCTGACCAAGTCTGGGTATAGAACCTGGAACTGGTAGCAGAGAGGCATAAAATCCCATAGCCTGCATCGTGTCGAACACCTCAGTGTCAAGGCCTAGAGCGCCTAGTGTTTGCTGGTGCACGAAACCGTGTGGGCAGGATCTCTGCCAGGAGGAGCCTGTTGTATTATATCGCTGGCGACTCCTTGTCCCATCCTCAAACGTTGAAGTCTAGGGAGCTTCGGATCATTGAGGTCGATTGGCGCGCCCTCATTCTTGTTCGGCCATGGGGTAACCAGGTGGAGCACTCACGGCTGGAGAAGCTGTGCTTCTGGCTGTTGCTAGCGTTTCGCATCTTTGGAGGCATCTGCAAAACAAAAAACACCCAACATCAGAACAGTTCGTCGGTTGTTCTAGCAACGATGGAACAATCCTATCTTCTTGTTCCATTCCAAGTCCATCGATTACTAGACAACCTACACAAGCTTCAATCTCAACAGTAGGAATCGCAAAGGCCAATAAGTACAAGCAACAATCGGTTCTTATTCATTCAAAATCAACGCATGAATTCAATCCTAGTAGCAAATATACTATCAAGAGCTACAATCTAGGATGAAATCGCAGAGCATAAAGGAAAAAGAGGATCAAGAAATCACTCCCAATTCGCGATTTGCATGCGCA
>NC_079519.1:14684515-14718735 GCF_000801105.2 Raphanus sativus
CCTCGACTATGGAGTGACTGTGGGTGATATCCACGCACACCCTTGCCATCTTCCATGGCCTTTCACATGGCCATAGTTTGACACTTTCATATGGCTCTGTGGCCGAATATGCCTTAGGCAATGCCTTAAAATCCAGGAGGCCTCATCTCACTATTCCTCATGAGTAACTCATTGTTTTGCTTAGCAAGCAACAAACAAGAGATTAAATTTGCATATGTGGAGGAACCCTTTTCTCGGTATTTTTTGCTGAAGCAAAACATTGCTTGTGGAATGTAGAGAATTTCTTCTCTAACATGTCAGCATATGTGATAGTCTCTCCACACAGTTTCAACTTTGAGACTATCATGAATAGAGCCGAGTTACACTCATCCACAGACTTATAGTCTTGTGTCTTTAGGTTCCTCAAATCATATAGGGCCTTTGGTAATAGCACCGTACTATGGTGATCATATCTGGATTTCAGTTCTATCCAAAGGTCCAGAGGATTCTCAATAGTGAGATATTGATCATTGAGACTTTCAGTAAGGTGATGGCGTATGATTTAAGAAAATCGCCTTGTATCTATCTCAAAAGTGAGAATTTAGATACAGTCACCAAGATTTAGATTTCAAGATGATTTTCAAGATCTGAATATTTAACATTGCTTTCAAGCATCAAGAATTTATGTAAGCAATAGGAGCCATAATTTATATGATTTAATTTATATGTTTTAATAATGATTTAATAAGGCCTCCCCCAAATCATATAATATATTTGCTTTAAGCATTTCTAGTATGACAATGATCAATTGATCACTGCATCTAGTGATCCTTTTAATCATAATTCAAATTTGGATTGATTATATATAGGGTATTAAGGCCCTTTAGGATTTGAATAAGGATCAATCATCATTTTAAATGAGATCAAGCAATATGGATGAAAATCAATCACAATGGTCGAATGATAAATGCATGGCTCAAGAACTAATCGGATGTATGTTCTGTCCTAAGCATTGGACCGAAATAATATGAATGTGATTCTTAATGCATGAGGATATTTGGTTCCCCCCCTTTACAGGATAAACCAAGACAAGAAAATTTATAATTTTCAGGAAATGTCTAAACCAAATTCAATTAGATTTTCTATTAATTGGTTTCAAAGCTGGTTCTATTTTAATAAAGACAAGCATGCTTAGTTCTTAATAAAACTATATGACAAGAAGATGCATGGAAATGATCAGTTCATGATATGTGAATGATCTAACAATTTACTTATCCATGTTTGATCGGTTTAAACAGGTTTATAATTTCAATCAAGCAAACATGCTAAGTTTAAATGAAAAACCGATTTGGTCTAATTATATGCAAGCAGTGTGAAACATTTAGATGCAAGCAATATGAACCATTTTAATTTATATGAACTATTATCAGGATTGTCAAAGATATGCAAACATAAAATCAGTCTTAGCAATATGACAATTATGCATGGTCAGATTTTAAACAATATGACAATTGCATTCAAAGTTGGTTCAAGATGATTCAAGATGATTCAAAATTTTACTAAACTGATGCTATCAAGTATGCAACAAGATTACTATATAATTTAATCATCAATTTCAAGCATGGTAAAAGATCAAGATTAACTATCAACTTATATGATCAATATTCAGTATGATATGAAATCTATTCAAGGTTGGTTCAATTATCAACCTATATGATCAAATGATTTCATGCATATTTATTCTATCTTATGAAATATCAATTTAAAAACAAGACTATATGTTATAAAACTTTTATAAATATTTTCAGTCAAAGATATGCATTCATTAAAATCAAATATGCATTTATAAAAATCAAAGCAAAGCAAGCAATGACAGTCAAAGATATGCAATCAATTGTGTTTTAATTTCGATTTTATTTTGAGTTTGACTGATCACAAAGGATCAAATCGATTTTGACTTAGGGTGTTGATAGCCGACTTATACAACCTGCTTGAACAGCTGGTGATGCGGATGATCAAAGGATTTGACTATAGGTATTGATCCTTTAGACAATCCGGATTTAAGGCCGGATGAATTAGGAGAGAAAGGAACAGCCGATTTTAAGGCTTTAAGGTTTTAAGAATTTCTCTAATAATTTTATGATTCAAATAGTTCTTAGAATCAAGATTCATATAGATCTTTAGATATTTTAATCTGATTTTGAGATACTTAGAACCTTTAGAGAATTATAACTTTTATGGATTCAAAATAATTCAGAATCAAGTTTCTTATGGATCAATGGATCATAGAAACGAGATTAATATTATGGATTCATATAGATCCTTAGATTTCTTTTCAGATATAATGGTGTTCTTAGATTTTATGGATAGATTAGTTTACCACTTTACACCACAAGAATCTGAATGGACCACCATGAGAGAGAGCTGATCCACGGATGAGCTGGTTGAGAGAAAGGTGGAGGAGCTGGCCGGAAAAACCATGAGTCGGCGGTGCGGATAGTTTATGCGATTCACGACGCGTCAGAGATCGGATCGACAAGCCGTCTTCGGCAACAGTTTCCTCTCGTCTTGGGCTTCAGATTGATAGGTTGATCGTCGTCTGGCTCCACAGGGTTTGAGAGATACGGTGGTTTAAAGTTGCGCCTGGATTTAGAATTTTGTGGCCGGAAAAGAGAGCTCAGGTGGAGAGAGACTTCTCAGGTGGAGAGCACATTCGTGCTGATAACGTGTTGTAATCTGTGTGAAATGTGGAGAGTGAATTGTGAGGAATGTTGTGTGTATTTCTCATTAGCCAACACCACATTATATAGTGGTTTGTACAAGGGTTTACAAATGCTTTACAAGGAAGTAAATCTACACATTAATTACATTGACTACATTGATGTCATACATGAAGACTTGGTCAAGGTGATGATAACGAGGTTGACTGAGTCTTCTCATCTCGGACCGGTTTGTAGATGAACCGATGTAGACCGGATGTAAACCTCCTTGGACTTCCTCTTGTACTTGTTGGACTTGTCTAGTACTTGGTTAAGTATTTGGTTATGGTCCATCCACATAATGGATATTATAACAAAAGGATACCGATCGACTCTTTTTTTGGTCAACAGACGTCAGTTAAGATCAGAGATCTAGTTATTTAACCAGTGAGACATCACTGATTGTTAAGCGGCTGAGTTCTATAATATCATGCAAACAACTTGTTAGGCTTCTATAGATATTATAATCCCCAATACCTGAATAGAAGCCCTAGATCTAGCTACCATCCTTCCATCAACAACTCTTGGTTACATAAGAACAACTACCTTGTTCGCCCTTGCAATTTAATATATTTACTATTTTATTTACTGCTTTATAATCTATTTACTGTTAGCCTAGCTTAATCTCATAACTATTAGATCTAGTGTGTGCCTTAGCTTCTTGTGGATTGGATCCCTAAGTACTATAACTTGACCTCTTTTGATGAGAGTAATTCACTCCTTAGGGTAATTTGAGTGGTATCAATACCTCAAACCCGGAGGTTCTACCTTGGACGTGAAGGTCCCTGGTAAACCCGAAGGGTGGTGGTCGGACCTATGGGTCCTTGAACCCGGAGGTTCTTATTAGTTCCGAAGGTCATTTAGACTCGAAAGTCCTTGATCAACCCTTAGGTGACTTTTTCGAATCCGAATATTTCTTACAAGCTCGGAGGCTGTATTGAACCCGAAGGTTCTTTATAGGCCCTGAGGCCGTATTGAACCCGAAAGTTCTTTTAGGCCTTGAGGCCGTATCGAACCCGGAGGTTCTTTATAGGCCCTGAGGCCATATCGAACCCGGAGGTTCTTTATAGGCCCTGAGGCCGTATCGAACCCAGAGGTTCTTTATAGGCCATGAGGCCATATCGAAGGCCCTGAGGCCGTATCGAACCCAGAGGTTCTTTATAGGCCCTGAGGCCGTATCAAATCTGAAGATTCTAGACCTTGAGGTCGTATTGAACCCGAAGGTTCTAGACCCTGAGGCCTTATTGAATCCGGAGATTCTAGACCCTGAGGTCGTATTGAACCCGGAGGTTTATGGGGTTGTGTTCATTTTCGGGAGGTCTTTTGATCATATTCTGCTGCCCGTAGGCGAGCCACTCTCGATCATGTTATTGAGAAACCGCACTCTACCACCCGGAGGTATAGCCACTCTCATGAATCTCAATGTTGCACTCTACCTTTCTGCAGAAAAGGTCACTCTCAGACTTATTGTGGTCTGGCGTGGGCCTGCCCCGCAGAGCGACTTCACACCAGACACACTACTTTCCACGTCTGGATAAGTATTAAATTTTGGTGCTAACCGTTTTTTTCGCACATTTGCTCCCTGCATATCAGCCATCAGCATCTGATTACAGTACTTTGCAGTGTACGTCATGCCCCCTGCGTGTATTCTAGCTCGTAGCGTCTTTAACGCGGGGTTTGGGTAGCACTAGTACGTGGTCCCCACGTAACTCTTGGCTATAGGCCTTTACGCAGGGCCCGTAGTGCAGACATCGTAATAGCCTTACTTACTAGCATGGGGTTGGCTAAGATCTAAGGTCCCTTAGGGCCTGATCCAGCTAGTATGCCCCTTTAAGTACTTAAATATATAATATTAGTAATAGTAATATAGAAAGCTTGATCTGGGACCTTGCTTTTAGAAATGATAGAATTTGAGGTGCAAGGCGTTCCAGCAGTTGGGTTGGACCTTGCCGTTGCGGTCTTGCAGCTTATAGGCTCCTGCCCCTTGCACCTCAATTACCTTATAAGGGCCCTCCCATCCGGGGGCGAGTTTTCCAGCTAACTTGTCCCTTGTGTGGTCGCAGACTCGCCTTAAGACCCAGTCTCCTTTCTGGAAGGTTCTGAATCTGATCTTTTTTGTTGTACACCCAATATAGGGTTCTCTAGGATCGGAGGTCCCTTGGGGCCTGATCCAGCTAGTATGCCCCTATATTTTTTTCTTGGATGTTCCACTTCTATTCAACTTCATAGATTCGCTCCCTATACAAACTCTGAGTTTGGATACAATACTTTGCGATTGTACTTATGCCTTCTGCGTTATTGCAGGGACTGGCATGTTTCTTACGAAGGTGTCCTGCATATTTTTCGGCACATGGCCTTTATGCAGGACCCAAGACACGGGACGTGAGTTTTTTCAGTTCATGTTACCTGGGGTTAGGGATGGAAGCTGGTCGGATTCGGAGCTTCGGAGTCGGAGTCAGAGCCTCGGAGTTGGAGTCGGAACTTCTTCACGTGAGAATTTGAATACCGGCGTCCTGCTCGGATAAATCTGAAGACATGGGCTTTGCTTACTCCCAATATATTGCCCCTTATCTTTCGATTTCATGGGTGAAGTCGGGAGATAAAATGTTCTCCTTGGTCAGCCTAAGTCGCTCTATCTCATGGGCCTTGTCGTGAGCAGGACGTCCCTTCTCCAATGCCCCTTCTCCAGTGTTCTTCTTAGGCATGGGCCGTGTTTGAACCTGGGAGAAAGTTGTCTTTCTTGACGCAGACCAATGGCTATAGTAGGTACCTGTAGGTGCTGGACCTGTGTGGAGATGATATCGCAGGGTTCGGGACCTTGATCTTTTATCTCGTTGGACGACTAGATTTGCTTTCAGGCCCCATGTAGATCTCTCTCAGTGAGGTAGGGTTTGATGGAGATGGACTTGCTGACGCTTCAGTGAGCGTTGACATTCATCTGCTGGAAGCAGGGTCCTTAGACCTGTAGCAGGCCTTGGAGGAATGGAGACATTATTCTCTCGTTTCTAGGGATGACGAGCTCGTTTCTTGGTGTAAGGCGTTGATGGAACGTGGTCTTCAAGTAGTATTGTTGTTCGGCTGGCGGGGATCAGTCGTATCTGTTGGAATCTGATGTAGGTGATCTACTGCTCCTTTCGGAAGCGAGAATTCTTGATACCAGCTTCGCATTACAAAGACAAGCAATATCCATTTTTTTAGCGCAGGGCCCTGGTGGCATATAGACACGTGTTTGTGAGATCCGAATGACGTATGGCAAGGCCAAGCAGGGGAATTGTTGATTTACTTCAGTAAGTAAGTCCTTACTTATACCCCCCAAAGATTAGATACTGGTTGGAGGATGATCTCTTGAAGGCCTACATCATTGGGAAGCAATATTCTCCATCTTATGTTTTCTTCTCTTTTTCTTAGTCTTTTGGGGACGTCCCCTGACCATAGGCAGGAGAAGTTCAGTGGGAGATGGTAGCCGACTGAAGACCATGGTTCTTCCCGTTCCTTTAACAAGACCTTTGTTGAGGCTGGTTCTTCGCATGGATTAGCGTCTTTTACTACAGACAGGGACATGGTTAGTCCGTTCCTGCTGCTGACCTTCCCTACATATTGATTTTCTCCTATTTATTGGATCTCCTCCTTGTTGTGGGCAAGCAAACGAGATTCGTTGATGCATGTTGCCCCTTGGGTTAACGCTCAGCTCATTTGCCCCTGCTTTCCTCGGGGTCGTGTCTTTCTTTAGAGGTTCAAGAAGACATGTGGCCTTCGGAAATCTTGAGAGGCACGTGGCTTTAGCTTCCTTTAGGAGCATATCAGGGTACATCGCCGGGAAAAGCTGTATTGAGGTAACCGGGGCTTGCTTTCTTGCGAAGTCATTAGATTTCGCCTCCTTGTGAGGTGAATAGCTGTAGACCCGGAACCTAGATTAGGACCTGATTCCAGAGCCCGGAAGTTGGGATCCGGAACCTGGAAGTTCAGCTTTCTCTTCTGGTTGAGTAGTAGTGGGAAAGGGAGGTCTCTTGATTCTCTCATTTGGTTCTGAATGAGTAGAGAATATGACGGCCACCAAGCCTTGATGTAGAACTAGCAGTTTCTCTGGCTCCTTGGCGGCAGACAAAGCAGCGGTTTGCCCGGCGTCTGGTCAGGGTTCCTCATACTTTTGGTTGGTTCATAGCTTCTCCACAGGAACTCCATGGAATTCGCTGAGTACTCAAAAGGCGTTCTCTAGCTATTCTACCACCTAGATGCTAGAACCTAGAAGGAAAGGGGGTTCCATTGTTACCACTTAATGGTCACATGGTATGCATGCAGTATCCCTAGAAACTCTTCTTCTGGCTCCTCCGTTGGAAATTGTTGAAGTCGCAAACCAGGATGGGAGGTGCTGTCCCTTGTTTGAGAACTATGCATCTCTCTTATGTAAGGCAGGATTGTGAACCTGGACGCATTCCACGGTGTCCAGGACTTGCTAGATTATTGCTAGTAGGATTCCCATCGATATTTAATGTTGGTGAAGACTGCTCCTAGTTGGGGTCGTTGAATCCACAGGTCGCAGGTGCCTGCTTTGCATTTAAGGCCCGAAACTAGTAGGGACCAGAGACTATAGGGATCTGATTCCTGGTTGGGACCTGGAACTAGCAGGTACCAAGGACTGTAGATGTCGGATCTTTGGTTAAGGCCTGGAATCAGCAAGGACCAAAGACTGTAGAGGTCGGATCTTTGGTTAAGACCTGGAACTAGCAAGGACCAAAGACTGTAGAGGCTTGCTTCAAGGGTGGGACCTGGAACCGGAAGGAACCAGAGACCGTAGGGGTCTGATTTGTGGTTTAGGTCCGAGATCTTCATGGAATAGCAGTACCTCATAAGTAGTTCCTGCGTAGAACCTTGCTGGTGCTGTTAACATAGTATTATCCCCTCTATGAGAGGTATTTCCACCCTTGTGGGCCACGGATATGATGAGAAGAGGTCATTTCTTGCCCCCAGGTGGCTGGAATGGAGACCTTTTGCATGAATAAATGAAATATCCCTTCCACCTATCACCATCGTCACGTAGTTTAGGACTGCCCCTCCTTCTAGCGCCAAATTGTTAGGGTACTTTATGGTACAAGCGATTCGTGCTCAGCCTACGGAATGATAGGAGGAAGGAGATAAGTAGTCATAGTTATTTCTCATGCTTCATTGGTCGATGAACCAAGAGATCCTGCTTTTAGGATACTGCCATAAGGATATGGGCCAGCATATATCGTCAAGGCCTTTGTTCCCGCAAGGGGTATTGGTCGTTAGGCAAGGGCTGCCTATCTGTGGTGAGGCCCGCAGGGTCCATAATGAAGGACGCAAGGTCTTCATGATGTATAGTCGATGGTTCCTGGTTCTGAAGGTTCCTTCCAAGTTCTAAGTCATGGAACCATGGAAGAAGTGGGGATTTATAGCTGCATCCTACAGTGGGGATTGCCTACGTACCCCTCGGAAGGGGATCAAGCCATTCATAGTTCAAATATTGGAGGAGCGTAGCCTGATGGAGGCGCGGAGCCTTGTAGAGGCGCGGAGCCTGATGGAGGCACGTAGCCTGATAGGCACGTGGCCTTGTGGAGGCGCGGAGCCTGATGGAGGCACGTAGCCTGATAGGCACGTTGTTGGGCCCAAATATGGCCCGATAGCTGAACAACGAATGATAAAAGATAATAACGGGCCACGACAGGCCCATAACGAATTCAATCTTTGAGAAGAGCTAAGCTGGAGCCGGAGGCTGAGAGCTAAATTCTTTAACCAAAAGAGGTCACGGTGAAGAGGAAGCTCACACCATAACGGAAGGAGCGCAGGACCCGGTCAAAGGAAGCTGTTGCGGATTCCTCAATAAACGGAGAAGATCTCGGAAACCAGTTGGCTATGATCAAGCGGGACCTGAGGCTATTTAAAGAGAAAGGAACTCGAGAAGAAGGGGATCCCAACTTTTATTCATTTTTTACGATTATTCATATCAATTCTAAGGCATATTTGCTATCTTTGTAATCGTCAAGAGAAACATCTTTGTAAACATATTCTTTACCCAAAATCATCAATAAAATCATTCATTCATCTTTTAAGTTCTTACAGGATTCAGCCCACGATTATCTTTCCCTAATCCTTTCCTAAACTATAACCTGACCTAAAATCAGGAGGTGAGTTTAATCCCTCACAATTGGCGCCGACTGTGGGGAAGAAACAATCGAATCCCTTACTCTAACTTAAGGATGAATCCTACCGATCAGACAACAAATCCGTCTGATCTTAACCTCCCGATTCCGAGCGATGGCTCACCGAACGACGGAGGCTCTACCCTTGTAACCTCGGAACCTCGACGTGGCGACCACCGATCCGGACAGCAGCTTCCTATTAACGCTCGAACGAGCCAGACTATAACCGGAGCTACTAACCAGAGATCGTCAAGTGGAACCGCCCCGGGGCTTCCAATCACCGAGAATCCTCAGCAGCAAGCCGCTCCGAATCAAACGGAGGCTCAGCTTTCTGAGATTCGTCAGATGATGATGCAACTAGTAGACAAAGCTCAGGAAAGTGAGCGTACGATGCATCAGCTAGCTGTTCGACAGCAACGATTCGAAGAGATAACAAGATCTCTAGACACAACAACCCAGCCACCTCGACGTCAAACTCCGGGGGTCACTTTCCGAGATCGATTGACTGATCCCTCATTCCCCCGAGGACGTTTAGATTTTTCCCCCGATAGCACTGCTCCCGCAGGACAGGGATCGGCTTTCCAGACACCTCATACTGGGACAGCTCCCGTGTTTAATCCACCTATCACCAGTGCTATGGGAAGCAACGTGGCAACAACCAGTTCCGCATCCGGTCAGGTCGCTGATCGGAGCTCTCGTCTACCTCCTCCGCCGACTGAATTTAGATCCGGGGTAGGAGTATCCCTCCCATCCGAAGGTAGGACAGCAGCTCCGGTTTATCAAACCAGAGGCTCAACCCCAAATGGGGACCGGTATCAACGGATAGATTCCGATAACCCAAGAGCTGGTGAGCGATTTAGCCCACCAACTGCATGGGAGGATGAGCCCACACGATTCCGTCAGGAACCTGCCCGTCGGGTACCTAATAACGACCCCAATGTCCTACCTATGGAAGGACCTGAAGCTATCCGTAGGTATATGGAACGAACTCATGCAGCTCTCCAAAAATTGGGAGCTCAAGTCCATAAAGCTACGAGCTCAGCTCCCGAAATCGATAGTTTGATCGAAGAAACACGTGGAACTCCATTCACTGACAGAATTGCCAGCTCCTACATAAGGGATACCCGAAAAATCAGAATTCCCGAGTATGACGGGACCTCTGACCCAAAGGCCTATTTGAGAGCTTTCCGACTGGCAATCGTTAAAGCCCATTTTACACAGGAAGAATGCGAAGCAGGTTACTGCAGGACATTCGCCGAAAATTTGGTCGGAACAGCCCTTGAGTGGTTCTCTGGTCTCGAACCAGCCTCGATAGATAGTTTTGATCAGCTAACTAACGCCTTCATGAAGCAGTACTCGACCCATATCCTGAAACAAGCTTCTGAAGCCGACCTTTGGAAGGTCAGACAAGGAATGGGGGACTCACTACGAGTCTACATCGAGAAATTCAGGGCAATAAGAACTAAGCTCTCGAATCCTAACGACCTAGTCGCCATCGAGGCTCTTAGGAGAGGTCTGTTCTATAAATCGAAATTCTGGTCAGAGTTAACACTCAATACTCCTCCAACTATCGATGATGCTCTTCATAAAGCCACCAGATACATTACTTTGGAGGAGGAAACAGCCGCATTGGATAAACTCCACAAGAAGCCTCAGAATCACTCAAAAGGTGAATCCTCTGAGGCAAAGGGACCTCACAAAAGGGGGAACCCCCGAAACAACCAAACTCAGGGAGAACATTCCTACGCAATCGAGGAAGACAAGGAAGAGAAACCTGTCGCCGCAGCGAACAAAACTCCCTGGTCAAAAGGCTTTGATAAAAACAAACATTGCTCTTATCATGATCGAGAAGGGCACTCAACTGAGGAATGTTGGGACCTCCAACGACAACTGGCAGCTAAATTCGCAGCTGGAGAAATAAAGGGCGTGGACCTTAAAAAGCCACCACCTTATCAGAAAAGAGGTTCCAGAGACACCTCCCCAAAGCGCGAGAGGTCACCCGAGAAGGAGACCGATTCGCCACCTCCAGCTCCCAAGAAAAGAGTCGACATGATTCTTGGGAAATTCCCCCAAGGAAAAAGTTTACAAGTCGAAGCTCTCTTGAGCAAACCGTCCCCTCAATCGAGCCCCGACTCGAGGGTGGACTGTATCCTTGGAGGATCAGACATATGTCAAGACTCCGTCAATTCCATTAAGAATCACGTACGGAAGGCTGTGTCTAACACTGGACCTAAGCCTCCTAACCCCGAGTCCAATACTAAGATTTCTTTCTGGGAAAGCGAGACCTCAAACCTCGACAGACCTCACGATGATGCGTTGATTGTCACCCTGAACATCGCAGGATACGAGGTCCCTAAACTCATGATAGACACAGGAAGCTCTGTCGACCTTATTTTCTATAACACCCTAAAAGGGATGGAAATAGACGACTACGAAATTATTGGCCAAAAAGCTAACCTCGTAGGCTTCTCCGGAGAAACAGCTACCTCATTGGGGACTATCAAGCTCCCAGTTATAGCTGGCGGAATAATGAAAATGACCAACTTAGTAGTCATCGACAGACCTTCCCCGTTCCATGCGATCCTGGGAAGACCCTGGATTCACAAAATGAAGGCAGTAGCCTCGACGTATCATCAATGCGTAAAATTCCCAACACCCGAAGGGATAACTACCGTACACGGTAGCCAGAAGATATCCAGGATCTGCTATTTGGGAGGATTCGAAATCCTCAAAAATCCCCCAATAGCAATTACAGATCCAGGAGGGTCGCGAAATGCAACAAAATATTCGAGGTCCCCCCAAGAACCTCACCGAAAAAGTTTGCATCGACGACTCAGATCCTGAAAGACAGGTGAGCATCGGATCCGAGCTACCTCCCGAGACAAAAAAGGAGCTCATTGATTTCTTGAAAAGCAATGTCAAAACCTTTGCATGGTCCACCAGCGACATGAAAGGCATAGATCCGAACGTCACCACCCATAAGCTAAAAGTAGACCCTACTTTCAAACCGATCAAACAAAAGCGTCGCAAGCTAGGCCTCGAAAAGGCTCAAGCTGTTAACGACGAAGTTGACCGACTTACGAAAGCTGGATCCATTCGAGAGGTACACTACCCCGATTGGTTAGCTAACCCAGTAGTGGTAAAGAAGAAAAACGGGAAATGGAGAATCTGTGTAGACTTCACAGACCTGAACAAAGCTTGTCCTAAAGACAGCTTCCCGTTACCTCACATCGACCGTTTGGTTGAAGCAACAGCTGGCCATCGACTCCTATCCTTCATGGATGCCTTCTCAGGATACAACCAAATCATGATGGATCCTGAGGACCAGGAGAAAACCGCATTCATAACCGAACGAGGAACCTATTGTTACAAGGTTATGCCATTCGGATTAAAAAACGCAGGAGCTACCTATCAGAGGCTAGTAAATAAGATGTTTGCTGGACAACTTGGAAAAACCATGGAGGTCTATATTGACGATATGCTAGTCAAATCCTCAGCTGGAGAAGACCATATCTCCCACTTAAGGGAATGCTTCGATATCCTTAACAAGTACGATATGAAGCTCAATCCCACTAAATGTACTTTCGGGGTACCCTCAGGCGAGTTCCTAGGCTATCTCGTAACCGAAAGAGGCATTGAAGCCAACCCGCAGCAGATAGCAACCTTCCTAGAAATGCCGTCACCTAAGACAACCAGAGAGGTACAGAGATTGACCGGACGAATCGCAGCGTTAAATCGATTCATATCCAAGTCCACCGATAAGTGCCTCCCATTCTACAAACTTCTAAGAAATAATAAGAAGTTCCTATGGGACGAGAAATGTGAGGAAGCCTTCAAACAATTGAAAGCGTACCTCTCCGAACCTCCGATCCTATCCAAACCTGTAGTAGGAGAGCCACTATACCTGTACCTCGCTGTATCGACTGCTGCAGTTAGCGGCGTGCTGGTACGAGAGGAACAAAACGAACAAAGACCTGTCTATTACACCAGTAAGAGTTTGATAGACGCCGAAACAAGGTACCCTGCAATGGAAAAATTAGCTCTGGCAGTTGTGACAGCTGCCAGAAAATTGCGACCTTACTTCCAATCGCACTCAATCGTCGTAATGACCTCACAACCATTACGAATGATATTGCACAGCCCTAGCCAGTCAGGGCGATTGGCCAAATGGGCCATAGAGCTCAGTGAATATGATATTGAGTATAGACCTCGAGCAGCAGCGAAAGCTCAGGTCCTTGCCGATTTTATCATTGAACTAGCATCCGAGCAATTAGACTCCGAAATAGAATCTCCGAAGTGGAGCCTGTATGTCGACGGAGCCTCGTCAAAACAAGGCTCCGGTGTCGGTCTAAGGCTAACTTCTTCGGCAGGAGAAAACATTGAGCAGTCATATAGGCTCGGATTCAGCGCCTCAAACAACGAAGCTGAATATGAAGCACTAATCGCAGGGTTGAAACTCGCCCTAAGCCTCGGAATTCGAGAGCTAAACGCTTATAGTTATTCACAGTTTCACGGAGAATATGAAACGAGGGACGAAAGAATGGGGGCATATCTCGAAGTCGTCCAGAACCTCACCAGGCAGTTTGACAAATTCGAGCTAACAAGAATCCCACGAGGAGAGAACTCCTCAGCAGATGCGTTGGCTGCTTTAGCCTCCACGTCAGACCCCCTCGTAAAACGGATCATACCCGTAGAAGGAATCGAAAAACCAAGCATCGACATAGCTACTAAAGCCGAGATAGACGGCAAGCTAACAGAGCAACCTGAAGGTACCTGCCCTGAAACGGTAGCTACCCAAGTTCTCACAACATTTTGGTTCCCAAAAACCAGAATACGTAGCTCTAAAAAGCATACCTCCGGGAACACAATCCAAGAACACGGAAGGTATTCCTCGAAATTCAGACTCCTTGGAGCCTGATCTCACGAATACCCCCGGGGGCACCAACTCGGACCCACTCGTCTGCAGGGTTAAAACCAGAAGCCGTTCAGCCCTCCAAAATTCATCTGGGGGCACCATCCAGACCCCGGACAATAATGAAGGAATTGGAGGTATTCCTCGGAATTCAGACTCCCTGGAGCCCAATCCTACAAATACCTCCGGGGGCACCACGACACCAGGTCCCGAACAGGAACCTCCTTCGTCTCTTCATAACAAAGTTGTAGGGAGAGAGGATTGGAGAATTCCAATCACGCAATACATCCTGGAAGGAAAGACCCCACCCAATAAATGGGAGGCTCGGAAGCTCAAAGCATTAAGCGCGAGATACTGCGTAATCGAGTCTGTCCTCCACAAACGAAGCGTTTCCGGACCTTACCTAAAATGCGTCCATGGCCTCGTTGCTATGAGACTCATGAAGGAAATGCACGACGGCTCCTGCGGGAACCACTCTGGAGGAAGAGCTCTAGCCATCAGAATCAAAAGACAAGGATATTTCTGGCCTACCATTATTGCAGACTGTGAGGCCTATTCCTCTTCATGCGACAAGTGCCAGAGGCATGCACCGATTATACACCAACCTGCGGAAAAGTTGTCCAACATATCCGCCCCTTACCCATTTATGAGATGGTCCATGGACATCGTAGGACCACTAGTAGCGTCAGGAAGTGGAAAGAAGAAGCTACGCTTCCTCTTAGTCCTAACAGACTACTTCACGAAATGGATAGAGGCTGAAGCTTTCCAGCAGGTAACCAGAGTCGAGGTCGAACGATTTGTGTGGAAAGAAATCGTGTGTAGACACGGCGTCCCATATGAAATCGTAACTGACAATGGAGGACAGTTCATATCCCACGACTTCAAAATATTTTGTGACAAGTGGAATATTCGCCTGACCTTCTCAACACCTCGACGACCTCAAGGAAACGGCCAGGCGGAGGCTGCTAATAAATCAGTATTAGCAAACCTCAAGAAACGCCTCGGAACCCAGAAGGAACTCTGGTCAGAAAAATTACTTGAAGTACTTTGGGCATGTCGAACCACCCCACGAAAGGCTACAGAAGAAACCCCTTTCTCCTTAGCCTACGGGATGGAAGCTGTCGTCCCAGCCGAAACCATTGCTGGTAGCCTCCGCCGGGAACTCTGTACATCCGACCCCGCAGCTAATGATCAGCTCCTAACAGACAGCCTCGATCTAATCGAGGAAAGACGGGACCGAGCTCTGATTCGCATTCAGAACTATCAGCAAGCAATGGCACGACAGTACAATTCCAAAGTCAGGCCCCGACAGTTCGCTGTAGGTGACCTAGTACTTAGGAAAGTTTTCGAAGGAACCAAGGAACCAGATGCTGGAAAGTTAGGAACCAACTGGGAAGGTCCTTATCAGATCATCCATGTGGTACGACCTGGCGTTTACAAGCTCCGAAAGGTGCGAACCGGGGTACCTGAAATCAGATCGTGGAACGCCACGAATCTTAAGAGATATTATCATTAGGTACCTAAAACTCCTGAACTACGTTAGGCTTGATCCCTTGACTGGGTACGTAGGCAACTCCGTCATGAGTGCAGCCCCAACCTCATTTCAACACTTTGTTCACCACAACCAAAGGGGGCATATGTCTGATTAAAATCACATAGCTCAAGCAGCAAGTGTATGATCATTATAATACAGCAATTGTATGATTACTATGATACCATGTATCCAATTACCAATAAAGCAATTAAACTCGATGTCTCAATTCTTTAACGACACAGGTCCCTGCAAACACGGACCTAGGGTCCTAAAAACCCTTCGGATCAGCTCAGGTCGCTATGAACCTGGACCTAAGGTCTTCAAATCCTTAATAATCTTGAAGGTCTTGAAATCCTTCAAACAAAGTCAAAACTTGATAAACTAACCTAAGGTCTTAAAAATCCTTAGGAACCACTAAAGGTCTTGAAATCCTTCAAACAAAGTCAGGTCCGAACGAATCCGGACCTAAAGACTTTAAATCCTTATCAAATCTCAAAGGTCTTAAAATCCTTATCAAGTCTCAAAGGTCTTGAAATCCTTAAATACAAAGGTCTTAAAATCCTTATCAAACCTCGAAAGGTCTTAAAATCCTAAGCAAGTCCAATGGGTCTTAAACTCCCGTGAACAAATTCAGGTTCCCAAGAACCCCCCACCTAAGGTGTCTAAGTTAAACTTAGGTTCCTAAAAACCTTAAGCTAATCTCGATATTCCAAGAATTCCTCTTAAGGAACTAAAAAACGATCCAAGTCTCGAAAGACTTATCACGAAATCAGGGATCTAATTCGGAGGATTCACTAAACCTCTTAATTAGTAACCAAAGCATTCCCTATCAAAATTCTTAACCAAATTTGACTAAGTCAAATCGAAAGACTTGGAATAAAACTAAAAACCAAGTTTCGATAGATAAGAGGTTTAAAGGCCTCCTCAGGCCGACGAAGGTTCAAAAAACATCTTAACGAAAGCAAAGGTTTAAAGGCCTCCTCAGGCCATAAGTCTTAAAAACAAAAGAGACAGAAGCCCATTGGGCAGAAATTTTGAAACATAAAGAGCATCGGCTCTTAACCTTCCTCGGATCCAGGATCAGCTTCATCATCCTTGTTCTTCTCGATAGGACCACCCTCCTTGGCGGAAGCCTCCACTTCAGCATCCTGGTCGACACCTCCTAGGGTCGTCTCAACTGGGACTAGATCAGGAGACATCGAACCCAAGTTAGAACCGTATTCTCCAGAAAACGCCGGATTAAACATATTAATCTCAAAAGTACCTGAGCTTTCGGAGAATTGTGGAATGGGGAGCTTGCTGACTGAGAAATCGGAAACTTGAGCTTTCTCGTACGCAGCAGCAGCCTCCGGGACCAAAACCATCAAACGGTGATACTCCTCTTCAGCATTCTCAATCTCCTTAGACAACAAATCCTTCAGAAGTTCGGTGTTCGCCTGAAGCTCCTGAGCATAGATCAGGGCATCAGTCTCATCCTTCTTCTTGACAAACTTCTCCTTCACAGAGGTCAGGATCTTGTTGTAGGCATCGGCTACCTCCTTCTTACCTTTCCTAACAGCAAGCTTAACTTCAGCTTCTTTGTTCCTTTGACTAACCTGGGATGAGGCGATCATCTCTTGAACCTGACGCTCAGCTATCCTGCGAGCAGCATCTAACTCATTGATCTTCCTGTTCTTCACCCGAATATCGATAGCCTGACTTTCGAGTTTCTCCTGCTGAGTGTCAGCCTTTAAACCGAGCCTCCCGACTTCAGCTTCAAGCTCAGAAACTCGAGCACGAGCTAGGTCGAGCTCCATCTTAGTAGTCTTGAATAACTCAGTAGCCTGAGCTAAATCCCCAGCACTGGGAGCACCATTCACGGTCTCCTCGAACCTCAGCTGAGCTCTGTTGATGGCTCCAGCTAACTAAAAAAAAAAAAAGAACTAAAATTCAGAAAATATCAACTCGGAAGCAAACCAAAAAGGAAAACAAGAGTACGTACCTGACCCATGTGGTGAGCTATCTCAATGTATTCTTCCTTGTTGGTTAGACCATTGATTGAAGGCATGGAACATCCGACCATCTTCATATGCCTCATGATGGTTGCCAAACCCCAAGGGTCATCAAAGATCGATCCAGGTTTAGAATGGGTAAAGTTCCAGCCGACGGTCCCTCCCCGCGAAGACGAGGAGGAAGACCTGGCGGGCCTATCTCCCAAATCAGTCCGAGACCTCTTGTTTCTCGGAGGTTCGACCTCAGAGGGATCTCCAGCAGCTTGAGGGTTAACATTAACCGGCGGAATCTCGAGACGAGGAACAACATCTTGAGCTCTGGTTTCGACTGGGATGACATCCCCGACAGGAACAGAGGATCCATCGTCAAGGACCTCCTTCAGCGAGCTAAGGAAGGCTCCTCCTTGGGTCTTGTCGCTGCCTCGCGAAGCACTGGCAGCTGCAGCAGGTTTGCTCCTGGAACGGAAAGAAGGCCTCATCTTGGGAGCTTGAGTCTTTTCAGTTTCGGAAGTACTAGCTCCAGTCGAAAGATCTACCACGAAAGGACCTTCAGAAACTAAACAAAGGAAAGCTTTTTAGCTATCTTTAAAGCAAATCTAGAAATAAAAAAAAAATAAGCGAAATCCGAAAAATACCTTCTAAATCTTCAGATGGAATTGGGTCAGGGAACCTGACGTTATATTGCTCCGGGAACCTAGCAGATCCAATGCGAGAAATGGTAAAAGACGCCCAAGTATTGGGACTTTGATATAGCTTCCGAAAAAGAGCTCTAGACAGCTTATCAGTAAGCTTGGGAGGATCCTCGATATCTGCACAAGAAACCAAGAGTTCAGCAAACAACAATAATCCGATATAAGCAAAGCACGTTCCTAAAACTCCTAACCAGTTATATCGGACCAAGTAATCGAGAGAGCACGACCCACAGGAACTGTTGAGGGGTCGATCTTGACGTAGAAATATTTCTTCCTCCAATCATCATCACTACCGGAGGACTTAAAAAGACCGAGCCTAGGACGACAAGGAAGGTAGTAGGTACCGCTGCCACCATCCTCACTAGAGCTCTCCTTGATCGTATACAGACTCATCAACTCGGTTAGCCCAACAGCGACCCCTTCTTCCTTGGCCCTGGTGATGAAACCATTTATCACCCGGATAACAGAGGGACAGAGCTGAGAGAGGGCCAGCTGGTAATGGTCAAGAAGATCTAACAAAAGGTCTGGGAGCGGAAACCGGAGGTGGCATTTAGAGATATATTTATCATGAATGCAAAACCAACCCTCCGGGGCGGTTTCAGGGGTTTCTTCGGAGGAACAAACCCTGGCCAACTCCTTTTGACCGTAAGCTTGAACCATGAGGTTAACAACCTCTTGGATCTTCAATAAAGAAGGCGAGTGAGGTCCCACAGAGGCACTCCCACCAGAAGCATCCTTCTTCTTCACCCGCTTGGAGACCCTTCCTGCAATTGAGTCTTTGGCTTCTTTCTTGTCTCTTTTCATTTTCTCACCGATCTCCTGTTTAATTTTCATTAAACGTTTGCCGGAGGTAGAAATTCCGGTCTCGCCGGAACCTTCTTTCGGAGGATCCATTAAAGAGAGAGGTAAGGAGAATCGAAAGGGAAAGGGTGGAACAAGCTAACTAGATCTCTTAGGAACTAAGAACTCTAAGAACTTCGCAAAGGATTAATGGTGAATCGAAGGATGAAAGTAAAAAATAAAACAAACGCAGTAAAATAAAGGAGTGGAGGAGGAGTTACCTTGAAAACCGAGTGGAGGCGTGGAGAATATGGACAGCGGCAGTTAATGCTAGCTACTTTATATCTTGTCAAGTCTCGATAATCGGAGCGAATATTTCAAAAAACCTCTTTCATCCGAGCCGTTGATTTCATCAAAAGAAATCTAAACCGTCAATTCAAGCGAATCATATCTTCGTTGAATATAGATAGTAATCATGATCTCAACAAAAAAATCTAGGTTGGGCGGCTAAGTCTAGCTCCCGAGAATAACGAAACCTAATCTCGAGAGCTGGGGGCAACTGTTGGGCCCAAATATGGCCCAATAGCTGAACAACGAATGATAAAAGATAATAACGGGCCACGACAGGCCCATAACGAATTCAATCTTTGAGAAGAGCTAAGCTGGAGCCGGAGGCTGAGAGCTAAAGTATTTAACCAAAAGAGGTCACGGTGAAGAGGAAGCTCACACCATAACGGAAGGAGCGCAGGACCCGGTCAAAGGAAGCTGTTGCGGATTCCTCAATAAACGGAGAAGATCTCGGAAACCAGTTGGCTATGATCAAGCGGGACCTGAGGCTATTTAAAGAGAAAGGAACTCGAGAAGAAGGGGATCCCAACTTTTATTCATTTTTTACGATTATTCATATCAATTCTAAGGCATATTTGCTATCTTTGTAATCGTCAAGAGAAACATCTTTGTAAACATATTCTTTACCCAAAATCATCAATAAAATCATTCATTCATCTTTTAAGTTCTTACGGGATTCAGCCCACGATTATATTTCCCTAATCCTTTCCTAAACTATAACCTGACCTAAAATCAGGAGGTGAGTTTAATCCCTCACACACGTGACCTTGTAGTTGATAGGATTCATCTATTGTAGAGGAAGCATGGTCAGAATAGATGACGGGATCCTCAGGATGCTGCAGTGAGCATAGGCTTCGATATGCTTCATGGAGAATGGAGTGTCTCTGCCGATGAGCTGGAGATTATAGCCTGAGCCAATATATGGAGTTACAGACGTACTGCGATGAACAGGGATGTCATCTTGTTGGTGATGATCGCAGGGATTCTTCATCCAATAGACATGTCGGTGGAGATAGTCCTTTAGGTCAATTCATGCCTTGGTAGCCGTCGAATTGACTGTGGGGTTTATGTCTTCTGTAGATGGACGTCTTCCTCTATTGTGGACGTGCAACAATGAGTATAGAGCCCCATCTCGCTGATAGTAATCGTCGGGATTAACCTATTATAGGCGAATCCAAGTGGAAGGTCTTCTAGGTGTGAGATATTGAAGTGGCGGCTGTAGAACTTGTGATCTCTGTGGATGAACGTGTTCCCCTCCTCTTTAGGGTTTATGAACCTTTTATTTATAGTAGAAGTCGTGCCTCCTCTTTAGGATTTGGAAATATTGACTTTATCCTTAGATAATAGAATATTTCTATTGTTGTTAAAGACGGCTCCATGTATTGGATTACTTCATCTTTCTTCTCTTGGATTTAAGGAGATTCGACCATATATGATATACCATGGATTTTACCCGTTTTTAACCATGGTATACTAGTGTTTTATTATATATTTAATCTGTTTTCTAGCATGTTAGGTATGTTTTCAGGTTCAGGAGTGTTTCGTGATAAAGTGATGTTTTTGGAGCATTTTGGAGTACAAGAGATGATACACCCGAGTTGATCATTCAAGACCAAGTCGGAAGTCAACATTGCGATTATAATCGATCGATACTCATCCAGAGTTGCCGATCGATGTAGCTGAGAAGATCCACGTACTAGAAGATTCTAATCGATCGATACACATCCAGTGTTGTCGATCGATATCGAGGACGAAATGGTTTAGCCGACTACTTCACCAAAACTTCACCAAATTACGAGATTGCCCCTGATGAGTTTTTAACCTAATGGAAATGCTTAAATATTCCTGCTAAGTGTTTTTGACGGCAACTTCGAGAGAAGCAAACTTTTGAAGAGTCTAAGTTACCACAAAGCAAAGAGTGTGAGAGAGAGACTAGAGTTTTACTTGTTTTGAGAGATTGGAGAGATTTCTCATCTCCTTTTGTATTTCTATTTTATTCTATCTATGCAATTCTTTCATTTATCTATTGTTATGAATTGCTTAGCTATGTCTGAGTAGTCTACTTGTTAGATCTAAGGTTTAAATAGGTTTGTGAGATTAGCCCCAAACTATAATTGCTAAGTTGTGATATTCATCAAATAGATTGCACCCTAAGCTTGTTCTAGAGTAGCTAACTAAAATATAGATCACTAGGATCTTTGATATCTTGAATTATCTGTTTGAACTAGTATCTCCTTGGAGAAGAGCTAACCGCCCTCCTTGAGATCTAGTGTTCATTATCAGCTTGCGCCTAGGCATATCTAGAAGCGTCGATCGATATCCCGACAGGTGAATCGATCACCGAGCGAAAGGTGTATCGATCGATATTTCTAAAGGATATCGATCGACTCTTTTTCAGTGTCAACATACGACAGTTGAGGCCAGAGATCTAGATTATTTAACCAGTGAGACATCACTGAGAGTTAAGCGACTGAATTCTATAGTATCATGCAAACAACTTGTTAGGCATTTATAGACATTATAATCTCCATTCTTGAATAAAAGCCCTAAGTCTAGCACTCTTTATCACATTTTAAACACCCATCATATTGTTAGTTAAAGCAACTACCTTGCTCATTTTAGGAATTGCTATTTACATTTCTATCATTAAAACCAACTTCACCTAGGATTGATTAGTAAATTATATTTAATTGGTTCACTAGCTCCTCGTGATTTGATCCCTAAGTACTACAGATGTACCTCTTATTTGAGAGAGTAAGCTCTACTGGGTAATTTGAGCACTATCAAATTTGGCGCCGTTGTCGGGGAGCTTTGATCGCCATTAGATTTAATCTTATTAATCTTAGGTTTTTCTTTTTACCCCCTTTCTGATTAAAATTTTTCTTGTCTTTTCAGGTACATGCCCAGCAGTACCAGAAGCAACGGGGGAGACCAACTACTATTCTCAGAAGATCCTGCACACTTAGAACGCTCAATCCGCAAAGACCTACGCTCCGCATCGATCGATAGAACCGCAGTATCGTCGACTGATACTCACGTTCAACCGTCGACTGACACTCAGACAGCACCGTCGACCGATATCGTTCACCGATCTACATCGTTCGATACTACTCACCGTACATCAATCGATACTAACCCACGAAGCATGGTCGCGATTGTTATTCTCACGCAGGACCAGAATGGAAACCTGTATGACCAAGATGGTCATCTGTGTAATGCAACAGCTCAGAAGCTAGATGCACAGGGAAACATAATCCCTGAGCCTGAAGCTGAGGCTACAGGAGAAGCTCAAACACGATCATTGGTAGACTACAATCGTCCAGACGAGTACTACACCAACAGATCAGCTATTCGACTTCCATAGATTCAGAAGCCAAACTTCGAGCTCAAGGCTTAGTACTACTCTCTCGTGTCTCAGATACCTTATTCTGGGTTATCACACGAGCATCCTATGGACCATCTGGAGAGGTTCGAGGATCTTATCGCTGCTATTCGTATGGATGGAGTCCCTGAGGACTACCTACTCTGCAAGCTTTTCAAATACTCACTGATTGGAGAAGCTTCACACTGGTTCAAGCAGCTACTTACAAGATCACTGACATACTGGGCCGACATCAAAAACGCTTTCCTGCGTAATTTCTTTGATGAGGCACGCGCTGAAGACTTAATTAGCAAAATCGCCACTTTCGCGCAAAAGCCTGGTGAAACTTTTAAAGACGCGTGGATCAGATTTAAGTTCTTCCAGCGAGACTGTCCACACAATGGATTCAATGAAGTGCAGCTGCTAAGCACTCTCTCTACAGAGGTATCGCCTTGAGGTATCAGATGGCTCTTGATACTGCTAGCGAGGGGAACTTCAACACTAGAAATCCAATAGAGGCTGTGAGACTTATTGAAAACCTAGCCAACAGCAGCAGCACCAAGAACACTGACTCTGACAAGAAGAAATCGGTTGCAGCCATCGGGGAAGACCAGATGAATGAAATCAGAGCCAAGATAGATGCTTTACATGCATTTCTGGGGCAGCCAGTCTGCTCAGCTGAAGAAAGAGAGGCTAGAGAAGATGATACATAAGAAGATGTGAATTACATTGGAGGTACTGGATTTCAGAGATATGGAAACCAGAGTGGAAAAAGAAACTTTTTTGGCAGTGGTCAGAAGAGTAACTACAACCATAGTTCACAGTATCAGAAACCCTTCACCAACACTAGGAACTGTGGCAACTCAGCTTACCAAAACCCACCACCACCCACCCAGGAGAGTAAGTTTGATGCCATGATTGATAGAGTTCTAGAAGGTCAGCAGAAGCTTACAGTAGACTTCAATGGGAAGATTGACTCTGTCTTCAACAATCTGACCACAAGGATAGACACCATTTGCACTCAAAACTTGAGACACAGATTGTCCAGACTGAAGACTCTATCAGGAGAATTGGAATTTCTAAGGAAGCAGGGGAAGGAAATAGGAAACACCACGTGAATGCCATTATAGATGATGATTTCTGGCAAGTGGTGAAGCATGAGAAGCTACAAGAAGGAGACTTTGAAGTGAAAAGTTCACTAAGTTTCGGTGGATCACAATGGTGTCGATCGACACCAGCTAGTCCACATTGATCGACACCAACGATGTCATTTCCGGATTCGACTGCAGATTGCAACGCGGTTAGGATATTGACACATGCTGAATTCACGGCTTCGCATCCTCACCCACCCACCCACACCTACGAAGATATCGACCGACGAGACGAGCCACTTATCGATCGACAAAAAGATGAGAGACGTATCGATCGACCCTTTTCTCCACCTATTGATCGACACACACCTCTCACATACCGAGTGCAACTACTATCGATAGACAGCAACCGAATCAATGCACTCAGACCCACACCGAAACCACAAGCTAACCCTACAGAGACTACTGGCAACCTTTCAGATACTACACCTACATCAGAAGGAACTGAAGGAAGAAGGCTAAGGAGTAGGAAGGAGAAGATTCTTAAGAACCTTAAGAGGGAAGCTAATGAAAAGGAGATTGATGGTTTCACTAAGAGAGTTATCAGAATCCCACTAGAGAAACCTTTTGAGGAGGTTTACTTCACAAGCAGATTGTGGATGTTTTTCAGAGAAACAAGGGAGACTGAAAATGACATTAGAAGAAGGTTTGACAATGTCAGAGAAGATATGAGGAAAATGATTACTTTGAAGAAAAAGAGTGATCCTGGGAAGTTTGCAATATCCTGTGTAGTACAAGGGATTGAATTTCCTCATGCACTATGTGACACTGGTTCATCAGTCAGCATCTTACCAAAGGTCATGGCAGACCATCTGGGTCTGCAAGTAGAGCCTTCACCAGAGATCTTTACATTTGTGGATTACACTCAGAAAAACTCTGGAGGCTTGATCAGAGACCTGGAAGTTCAGATTGGTAATGCTATCGTCTCTGTGGATTTTCATGTCCTAGACATCAAGCTAAATTGGAACTCTTCCCTCTTACTTGGAAGAGCATTTATGGCTACAGTATGAGCTATATGTGACATGAATACCAACAGGATGTGCTTGACTTTGATAGATCCAGAGATCCACTACGACCCTGTCAAGCTTAGCAAACCACCAGCCAAAACCGTGGTAAAAGAAGATGATCTTGATATCATTGCAGTTTGTCATTGTGAAATCGAGTACGAGACAGAATACTCGGGATCGATCGACAGCACCTTAACTTCATCGATCGACACCAGCAAATCAGAGGAGATCGACAACAAACATGGAGTATCGATCGACAGAGACCCACCAGATGATGAACTCGATCTACCAGATCATTGCTACCCGAATTTCGCCATCCCACCCATCAGTAAAGAAGATGATTACTCAGTAAGGAGTTGGGCAGATAGCGAATTTCATGAGAGTTTTGCAGTAGATATAGCCAACTCTTCCCACAGTGGAGACCACAGTGAAGAACATGATGCAGATTATTGGGAAGAGAGAGCTCGGGAAAATTACTTGGAGAATGACCGATTTGCAAATCGATTCCCAAAATCAATCGACATCAAACGTCCACCATCGATCGATTATCTACTTCATCCAGAAAAACGAGATCGTCCATCGATCGACATAGCTAGTATCACATCGATCGATATTAACCCGGATGACTTAAAGGACAAAATCGAAATTTTCACTGATTAGGGCAACACATGGGTATATAAGGTTGACAAGACCAGCCACGAAAATTCAAACCTCTACACCTTATACCCAGCAGCTTCCAGCATTCAGAAACTTAACAATGGAGGACTGCAACACCATGAACAATCGATCCAACCATGCAGCTAGACGATCACCATCGATCGCCACCACCACATCACCATCGATCGACGCCTTCAACAGAGCTCAATCTCGATTTCATGATCCTTATGATATCAGGAATGTTTCACTAACACCTGATGAATTTGGAATTTTCAGGGACACAGATGGCTATGCAAGAGCAATGGATGGAAGATTTCTGCACATAACCAGAGAAAACATAGCAGACATCCTCCAAGTTGCTAATGGACCAGAAAATTTGTTCACACAGCAACGTGGCCATCCAGACATCCTATCTCACGTCCAGGACAACCACCACGTTACCACAAGGGAGGATACAGTTCTTCAAAGTTCTGGTCACCCCAGGAGTTCACCATCGATCGACATTGTTTCAGCAACATCGATCGACGGCAGATATCCCAGATCGATCGACAGAGCAAGAGTCAGATCGCCCGACGTACGTTTAGAGTTTGGACGACGCGCCTTCAATACTAATGGATCTAGGAGATTCAAATGGGAAGCAAAGGATGAATATGGTGTCTACAGAGATGAGTTTGGACATGCTAAAGGAGTTGATGGTGAAACCATCTCTGTTACCAAGGAGCACATAAGGAGAATTCTGGAGAGAGCATCACTTTTTCACAAAGGTTGCTTACGCCTTCCAAAACACATACGCCCTTACCATGCATACAGACCACCACCAGTACCCTATAGTAGAGAGGAGATAGATGTTATGGTGACTGATGTATGGAGAGCTCAGGCACACCTTGAGGCAGACATGCGCACATTGGTGGAAACACTTTCCAGCCTTTGGATATCAGCTACAAGGATTTCCAAAGTGACATATTAACCATGCTTGAAAAGGAAGCTACGCCACCAGTATCGATCGACACAGTACATGTACCATCGATCGACATCGGCACGACTACATCCAAGGACCGACCAGAATGTTCATCACCTAAGAAAGATGAATGAGAGATTGCTTACATCAATACACAGATTGGAGACGTCTACAGCCCTCTCAACAACAATGTCGAATGGTTAAGCAAGAGGATCGATCTTCTACAGAAAGAGCTAGCATCGATTTGCAAGAAAGATCAGGCTCAGAATGCTACTTTACCATCGATCGACACACAGTCTTCACCATCGATCGACACAAGGTTCGCAGCACTAAAAGATAGGATGAAAGCATACGAAGAGAAGCATGATCATTTCAGTTCACCTATCATGCGATACCTGGATACACTGTCACAGCAGCTGAACGAGCAGCAACAAGACATGAGCATAGTTCATAATCATCTTGGTCTTCGTGGCAGAAACGCGACATCGATCGACAGGCCTAGACCGATATCAATCAACATCGTGCCACCACCAGCGAAGAGAGCATGCACTACAGCAGAAGTTGATCAGATTAAACAGGAGCTGTACGAAGCTATGGATTCTATGGAGGAGAGACTCAACGAACGAAGTGATGACATTGACGACACTCTCAATGAAAAAGTGACCAACCTCTGCAGAGCTACTGGTCTATTGACGAATGAGATACGTAATATGCAGAGAATTCTTGAGAACCAAGGCCAACATTCAGAATCGATCGACACAGTTGACACTAAATCGACCGACAGAACTCCCAGTGAAACGACCGACGCACAAGTTGTAGCATCGATCGACATCGAGTCCTTGGCAGATCAAGATCAGCAGATTCAAGATCAGCACGACACAGAACAACATGAAAAACTGTCCGAGCATTCAAGATTTATTTTCTATCAGCATCAGATTGACATGGAGGATTTGGACAGAAGGTTGCAAGTCATCAAAGCAGATTTAGCAAAGATACATCCTAGATGGACAAGATCAGATGATGCCACAAGAAGCTTCACTGCTACTGTGTCCAAAGATGAGGGAAATGTTTGCCCACCAGCAAACAACAACCCCCACTGCACCCCCTGAGTCACACACCTACCACAGTCAAGCTAAATGACTATAACAAAGCGCTTAGTGGGAGGCAACCTACTATTAGGTTTTCTTTTATTTTCTTTTTCAGTTATTTTTCATTTTTGCTTTTATTTTTTTGGATTTATTTTTCAGTTTTCATAAGATCCGAGTAGAATGATGATTCCGTCGACCGACACGTACCATTCATATTGCTCGACACCACACGACCATTACTAACGATCGACGTACACCCCTACGAATCAATCGACACCTTGTCGATCAGGTTTAATCGTTCTATCTTGTTATATTTAGTTATTATGATTTATTTTATTTACCTCACTCCGGCTGTGTTACACTGGGACAGTGTAATTTAAGTCTGGGGGGGAGTTTACTAATATGTGTTTTTATTTTGGTTTTTATTTAAAATGTTTTTCAAAATTATTTTTCACATAAGTATTAAATAGGAACATTGATATAGATTTATATTTGATTGTCTAACCACTATTTAGCACCATTCTAGATTTACTGATTGCAGATAGCACTAAAGATGCTAAAGTGGATCAACCTGTCATCTATATACACTAGCTGAGATTGTTTGAAAGAACCAAAGCTGACCTCCATTACTAATACTGACTTATTTGCTTGTCTTGGAGCTTGGAAATCACTGGATCGGAATCCTCTTACAAGTCTGGAAGGTAAAAAGTATGTGTGTTTCTGGTTCCCTTCCTTCTCTCTCTTCGGCATCTCAAAGATCTAAGTTTATGTTATAAAAGATTGAAATGATTTCTTGAGAGGCAGAGGTGTAGGAGTGTCTCCTGCGACCCTAGTATTCTAAATCTCAAGGATGATCACACATTGTGGAAACGAGGGATAGGTAAATTACCAAAGACCCCATTATTCGCTACACTTTGTCAAAAATGTATCAGTTACAATGCAAATGTCAATGAGATAGACTAGATGACCTTTGTGGCATCAAAACTTGTTGAAATTGAAACTAATAAGAGACTCAGAGAAGAGAGATGAGGGGAGAAAGGGTTCAGAGAAGACTACCTGTGTGTTCAGATACTTATTTGAGTTGAATCCATGTGTCCTTTGATCGATACTCCCAAGGTAAAGCCTGCACTTTTATTTTATGTTAAGAAATGGGGTTAGTAGAGGGGAATGTCAAATGAGATTTGCTAAGTTGTTGACTAGATGAGTTTGTTGCTAAGCTAGGATAAGGCATAATGAACTTCTGTGATTAGGATGTTTAGATATGAATTGCAAACCCATAGAGTGATGACTTCAATATTTTGAATCTTTGAGTTCCTACTGTTTTCAAACATTTTCCAAAGATTACTGTTTTTGCTTGAGGACAAGCAAAGGAGTAAGTCTGGGGGAGTTGATATACCATGGATTTTACCCGTTTTTAACCATGGTATACTAGTGTTTTATTATATATTTAATATGTTTTCTAGCATGTTAGGTATGTTTTCAGGTTCAGGAGCATTTCGTGATAAAGTGATATTTTTGGAGCATTTTGGAGTACAAGAGATGATACACCCGAGTTGACCATTCAAGACAAAGTCGGAAGTCAACATTGCGATTAGAATCGATCGATACTCTTCCAGAGTTGTTGATCGATGTAGCTGAGAAGATCCGCGTACTAGAAGATTATAATCGATCGATACACATCCAGTGTTATCGATCGATATCGAGGACGGAATGGTTTAGCCGACTACTTCACCAAGACTTCACCAAATTACGAGATTGCCCCTGACGAGTTTTTAACCTAATGGAAATGTTTAAATATTTCTGCTAAGTGTTTTTGACGGCAACTTCAGGAGAAGCAAACTTTTGAAGAATCTAAGTTACCACAAAGCAGAGAGTGTGAGAGAGACTAGAGTTTTACTTGTTTTGAGATATTGGAGAGATTTTCATCTCCTTTTCTATTTCTATTTTATTCTATCTATGCAATTCTTTCATCTATATATTGTTATGAATTGCTTAGCTATGTCTGGGTAGTCTACTTGTTAGATCTAGGGTTTAAATAGGTTTGTGGGATTAGCCCCAAACTATAATTGCTAAGTTGTGATATTCATCAAATAGATTGCACCGTAAGCTTGTTCTAGAGTAGCTAACTAGAATATAGATCACAAGGATCTTTGATATCTTGAATTATCTGTTTGAACTAGTATCTCCTTGGAGAAGAGCTAACCGCCCTCCTTGAGATCTAGTGTCCATTATCAGCTCGCGCCTAGGCATATCTAGAAGTCGTCGATCGATATCCCGACAGGTGAATCGATCACCGAGCAAAAGGTGTATCGATCGATATCTCTAAAGGATATCGATCGACTCTTTTTCTTTGTCAACATACGACAGTTGAGGCCAGAGATCTAGATTATTTAACCAGTGAGACATCACTGAGAGTTAAGCGACTGAGTTCTATAGTATCATGCAAACAACTTGTTAGGTATTTATAGACATTATAATCTTCATTCCTGAATAAAAGTCCTAAGTCTAGCACTCTTTATCACATTTAAACACCCATCATATTGTTAGTTAGAGCAACTACCTTGCTCATTTTAGGAACTGCTATTTACATTTCTATCATTAAAACCAACTTCACCTAGGATTGATTAGTAGATTTTATTTTAATTGGTTCCCTAGCTCCTCGTGATTTGATCCCTAAGTACTACAGCTGTACCTCTTATTTGAGAGAGTAAACTCTACTGGGTAATTTGAGCACTATCACCATATTATGATAAATATCGATGTTTAATTTTATCTCGAAGTTTTCCTTTTTACTCAGAGGCAGGATTAATTATGTGGCCCGGAACCTTGAACATGGGGCAGGGGTCGGACCCTGGAAGCCGGAATCTGGGGAAATCTCCTCATGTATTATTTTTCCCCAACTGAGTCGATCGATATCCTTTAGAGATATCGAGCGATACACTTTTCGCAGCGCTGATCGATTGTCCAGTTGGGATATCGATCGACGGCTTCTAGAAATGCCTAGACGCGAGCCGATAATGAACACTAGGTCTCAAGGAGGGCTGTCGCCCTTCTCAACAGGAGAAACTAGTTCAAATAGATAATTCAAGATATAAGGATCCTAGTGATCTATGCTCTAGTTAGCTACTCTAGAACAAGCATAGGGTACAATCCATTTGATGAATATCACAACTTAGCAAATATAGTTTGGGGCTAACCCCACAAACCTATTTAAACCCTAGATCTAACGAGTAGACTACTCAGACATAACTAATCAATTCATAACACAAAATAGGTAAAGAAATTGCATTAGATAGAGAATAGAAAACAAATGGAGTTCATCACAAATCTCTCAATGATCTCTCCAATATCTCAAAACCAAAAAAACTCTAGCTTTCTCTCACAGTTTCTGCTTGCTTGCTTCTGCCTTCAAAAGCTTGCTTGCCGTCAAAAATACTTAAGCAGGGTATTTAAGCATTTCCATTAGGTTAAAAACTCGTCAGGGGTAATCTCGTAATTTGGCGAAGTGTTGGTGAAGTAGTCGGCTAAACCATTTCGTCCTCGCTATCGATCGACACACTTGATGTGTATTGATCGATTATAATCTTCTAGTACGCGGATCTTTACAGCTACATCGATACAACTCTGGATGAGTATCGATCGATTCTTCTATGAATGTTGACTTCCAACTTGGTCTTAAATGGTCAACTCGGGTGTATTATCTATTGTACTCCAAAATGCTCCAAAAGCATCACTTTATCACGAAACACTCCTGAACCTGAAAACATACCTAACAGGCTAGAAAACACATTAGTACATAATAAAACTATCAGTATACCATGGTACAAAATGGGTGAAATCAATGGTATATCACCACTCCTTCACGAGCTCCCAACGAGCTTGCTCACAGGCCCGCTGCACGGTCAAAGCTTGATGAGTTATCACCTCTCGAAGTTGGTTACGAAGGAACAGGACCTCCTCATGCGGTGGAACGCGCCAGCGTGGACCAAACAATCTGCTACCTCCAGCATTCCTCAGGGTCGAGGAAGTCGAAACCGAGGAGACAAAGGAAGGCAATGCATAAGATCGTCTCCTCTGAGGTTTGGCCCTACAATATTCATCATACACCGATGATATTGAAGCCCTAGGAATCCCAATTAAAAGATGGCATGGCAAAGGGTCAAAATCGTTTCCCTATCTGTTAGGAGAAAGAAAAGCTGTCTACTTACCCCAAATGCGGCTGTGGCGTAAAGACATCTGGCTCATCAGAAATAGAATCTAACGGTATCGCATGTGAATGTCTTTCGCCAACTTTACCAAAACCTCGCCAGCAGGGAATACCCGGCCGAAAGACCTCTGCGAAAACGTTACATAAGGTGGGGTGATGGCACAAGATCTATTTTAACAAAAACAAAGAAAAGCATACCGACGGATCGCCAAAAGAGAGGGTATCGTGGAGCATTGTTAATCTTCATAAACACATATCTCCTGTTCTAGAAGTCGTTTGAAGGGAAACTTCCCCGGACGCCCCTAGGAGGTTCGTCTACCAAAAGTTCACCATCTCGAGACTAGATTTGATAAAAACTCTTCTTGCTCGATATATGAAGGAAGGAGTAGGAACTACAGGAAATGTAAGTATTAATAGCATCAGATTATAGCGTTTTTTATACCAACACTTATTTTTATAGCGTTTTTCAATTTAAAACGGTATATCTATTATCCCGGAAAAATAAAAAAAAATAGCCGCTTAAATTTTCTAAGTGTGAGGCTCAAATTCTGAAAAAAAAAAATATTTCTGCCACCAAATTAACTCTTTTTAGATTCACTTTCTCAAAATCGTAACTTGAGTCTCTTTCTCCACCTACTCTCTCACGAACTCATCATTACATGATCAATTTTCCAAATATCTGATTTTTATTATTCATTATTGATAAGGATTGAAACTTCGAGAGAATTTGATATTTTTTTTGCAGGCGATCCACCAGAAATATCTAGAGGAGAAATTCGCGGAGGAGATGATCTCATCGCTGCTCGTAGAGTTCTCCGTTACAGAACATGGACGACAGCTCCGTCTTCAAACGCCGCTCTTCATTCCTTCTCTCGTCCTCTAAAGTCGTTTCTTTTCTTCTTCCTCTCAGGCCTTTCTCTGCTTGTCTCCGATGGAGAAGAACAAAGCCAAGAACGGTTCAAAAAAATTCTCCTTTCGAGTTCAACAAGAGAAGAGATGATGGTTTGTACGAACTGATTGTAGAAGCCGGAAAACCGAATCAAATAAACGATATTATAAATGCGAGATGTTAAGGAAAGAAACGATTGAATATACGAAATAAAATCGGAACGGTAAACGTTTTCACAAACGATCATGGAGTCGAGATATGAAATCTCTCTTTCCTTAACTTTTTATATCGCCCGTAGTGAGACGAGACTGTACGAATATAGAGTCCCAGGATAAAACCATGGCGACGATTCACGCTTCACTCGTGAATGCCCTATCGAACTAATACTCTACGAAACACTCTCTAAAATACTTACGCTAAGGGAATATTTGCTGGTTTCGATGTGAAAAGAAAAAGTGAGTAATGAGAAAGGAGGAGAGGCGATATTTAAAGAGTTGGAGACGAGCCACTTCCCGCAACCGTTGCTGCACGTGGGCGAAGATCTCGGCGGAGATCGAGGGAAGGTGAGTTGCGAAAACTTCTCCTCAAGACGCGGTCTCTTATCTTTTAAAAATCTCGAGAGGAATAAACTGCATGTCGTTTTTTATTTTCTAGACAAACTACTTGTCGTTTCAAAATAAAATGCATGTTGTTTTTGAGAATTAAATGGCAAAAACATTGGGCTTAACTTGGTCCAAAAAGAACCCAAGACCCAAGACCCAAGACCCAAGACCCAAGACCAAGACCCAAGACCCAAGACCCAAGACCCAAGACCCACGACCCACGACGGCGGCGGCGGCGCGCGCGTGGGGAGCCACTCCTCTCTCTGACTTGGTTAATCAAGAGTGTAAGTGTGTTGACATATATATGCATGTGAAACACATTCACTTCCCGATGTGGGACAAACTTGTTTCCTCTTCATTAACTCAATATAAGGCCATTATATTCACATGTTTTCAATTAAACGTAAAGCCCATTGGCTTTGTTAAATTGATCCAACAATCCCCCACATGAATAGAAATGACTATAAACATATGCAGACTAGATGCAGACTCGATAGACCTCTAAGAAAATAAACTTTACTGACTAGACTTAAACTAAAAGCTAGACAGACTGACTTATCGAGAGTGTTTGCGAAAATTCACTGTCTTTGAGTAGGTGGCATTTTTAAGCCTTGAACCACTCATAGTTAATATCTGTCGGGTTTACTTTACCAGAAGGAAACATGAGTCTTGAACCAACCGGTGTTTTATGTAGACCGAGACAACATGCATAACGCAGCTTCATTTTCTCGTAGAACTTAGTTCTCTATTGTGTTCATTGTGGCCTTGAACTATTCCTGGTTTTCATGAGTGAACTTAGAGAATATAGCCTGCTTTCATTCTCCCAGAAACGGCCCCATTTCACACTCATTAGGTGATTGACCATGAAAAGTATTGATTAATACTTCGCTTTTAGAAGCTATGGAATCATTAAAAAGCATATGCTTATCCTTCTCTCATTCGTTAGCACTTATCATCTTTAGGAGCTGGGATGAGACTACTTTGTCTCAAAGTGCTTTGGTTAGATTCTGCTTGATTTTGTTTTTCCCTTTGAACCTACGTCTTGGGATCTCCAGTCATGATAGGTAGGGTTGCAGTCAAGCATCCTCATTAGTTATATGCTTTAAACCCATTCCTTTTGATGATTTAGCAACAACATCTCGTGGCA
>NC_079519.1:14718835-14780878 GCF_000801105.2 Raphanus sativus
ATTCGCTACACTTTGTCAAAAATGTATCAGTTACCAATGCAAATGTCAATGAGATAGACTAGATGACCTTTGTGGCATCAAAACTTGTTGAAATTGAAACTAATAAGAGACTCAGAGAAGAGAGATGAGGGGAGAAAGGGGTTCAGAGAAGACTACCTGTGTGTTCAGATACTTATTTGAGTTGAATCCATGTGTCCTTTGATCGATACTCCAAGGTAAAGCCTGCACTTTTATTTTATGTTAAGAAATGGGGTTAGTAGAGAGGAATGTCAAATGAGATTTGCTAAGTTGTTGACTAGATGAGTTTGTTGCTAAGCTAGGATAAGGCATAATGAACTTCTGTGATTAGGATGTTTAGATATGAATTGCAAACCCATAGAGTGATGACTTCAATATTTTGAATCTTTGAGTTCCTACTGTTTTCAAAACATTTTCCAAAGATTACTGTTTTTGCTTGAGGACAAGCAAAGGAGTAAGTCTGGGGGAGTTGATATACCATGGATTTTACCCGTTTTTAACCATGGTATACTAGTGTTTTATTATATATTTTAATATGTTTTCTAGCATGTTAGGTATGTTTTCAGGTTCAGGAGCATTTCGTGATAAAGTGATATTTTGGAGCATTTTTGGAGTACAAGAGATGATACACCCGAGTTGACCATTCAAGAAAAGTCGGAAGTCAACATTGCGATTAGAATCGATCGATACTCTTCCAGAGTTGTTGATCGATGTAGCTGAGAAGATCCGCGTACTAGAAGATTATAATCGATCGATACACATCCAGTGTTATCGATCGATATCGAGGACGGAATGGTTTAGCCGACTACTTCACCAAGACTTCACCAAATTACGAGATTGCCCTGACGAGTTTTTAACCTAATGGAAATGTTTAAATATTTCTGCTAAGTGTTTTTGACGGCAACTTCAGGAGAAGCAAACTTTTTGAAGAATCTAAGTTACCACAAAGCAGAGAGTGAGAGGAGACTAGAGTTTTACTTGTTTTAGATATTGGAGAGATTTTCATCTCCTTTTCTATTTCTATTTTTATTCTATCTATGCAATTCTTTCATCTATATATTGTTATGAATTGCTTAGCTATGTCTGGGTAGTCTACTTGTTAGATCTAGGGTTTAAATAGGTTTGTGGGATTAGCCCCAAACTATAATTGCTAAGTTGTGATATTCATCAAATAGATTGCACCGTAAGCTTGTTCTTCTAGAGTAGCTAACTAGAATATAGATCACAAGGATCTTTGATATCTTGAATTATCTGTTTGAACTAGTCTCCTTGGAGAAGAGCTAACCGCCCTCTTGAGATCTAGTGTCCATTATCAGCTCGCGCCTAGGCATATCTAGAAGTCGTCGATCGATATCCCGACAGGTGAATCGATCACCGAGCAAAAGGTGTATCGATCGATATCTCTAAAGGATATCGATCGACTCTTTTCTTTGTCAACATACGACAGTTGAGGCCAGAGATCTAGATTATTTAAACCAGTGAGACATCACTGAGAGTTAAGCGACTGAGTTCTATAGTATCATGCAAACAACTTGTTAGGTATTTATAGACATTATAATCTTCATTCCTGAATAAAAGTCCTAAGTCTAGCACTCTTTATCACATTTAAACACCCATCATATTGTTAGTTAGAGCAACTACCTTGCTCATTTTAGGAACTGCTATTTACATTTTCTATCATTAAAACCAACTTCACCTAGGATTGATTAGTAGATTTTATTTAATTGGTTCCCTAGCTCCTCGTGATTTGATCCCTAAGTACTACAGCTGTACCTCTTATTTGAGAGAGTAAACTCTACTGGGTAATTTGAGCACTATCACCATATTATGATAAATATCGATGTTTAATTTTATCTCGAAGTTTTCCTTTTTACTCAGAGGCAGGATTAATTATGTTGGCCCGGAACCTTGAACATGGGGCAGGGGTCGGACCCTGGAAGCCGGAATCTGGGAAATCTCCTCATGTATTATTTTTCCCCAACTGAGTCGATCGATATCCTTAGAGATATCGAGCGATACACTTTTCGCAGCGCTGATCGATTGTCCAGTGGGATATCGATCGACGGCTTCCTAGAAATGCCTAGACGCGAGCGATAATGAACACTAGGTCTCAAGGAGGGCTGTCGCCCTTCTCAACAGGAGAAACTAGTTCAATAGATAATTCAGATATAAGGATCCTAGTGATCTATGCTCTAGTTAGCTACTCTAGAACAAGCATAGGGTACAATCCATTTGATGAATATCACAACTTAGCAAATATAGTTTGGGGCTAACCCCACAAACCTATTTAACCCTAGATCTAACGAGTAGACTACTCAGACATAACTAATCAATTCATAACACAAAATAGGTAAAGAAATTGCATTAGATAGAGAATAGAAAAACAAATGGAGTTCAATCACAAATCTCTCAATGATCTCTCCAATATCTCAAAACCAAAAAACTCTAGCTTTCTCTCACAGTTTCTGCTTGCTTGCTTCTGCCTTCAAAAGCTTGCTTGCCGTCAAAATACTTAAGCAGGGTATTTAAGCATTTCCATTAGGTTAAAAACTCGTCAGGGGTAATCTCGTAATTTGGCGAAGTGTTGGTGAAGTAGTCGGCCTAAACCATTTCGTCCTCGCTATCGATCGACAACACTTGGATGTGTATTGATCGATTATAATCTTCTAGTACGCGGATCTTTACAGCTACATCGATACAACTCTGGATGAGTATCGATCGATTCTTCTATGAATGTTGACTTCCAACTTGGTCTTAAATGGTCAACTCGGGTGTTATTTCTATTGTACTCCAAAATGCTCCAAAAGCATCACTTTATCACGAAACACTCCTGAACCTGAAAACATACCTAACAGGCTAGAAAACACATTAGTACATAATAAAACTATCAGTATACCATGGTACAAAAGGGTGAAATCAATGGTATATCACCACTCCTTCACGAGCTCCCAACGAGCTTGCTCACAGGCCCGCTGCACGGTCAAAGCTTGATGAGTTATCACCTCTCGAAGTTGGTTACGAAGGAAACAGGACCTCCTCATGCGGTGGAACGCGCCAGCGTGGACCAAACAATCTGCTACCTCCAGCATTCCTCAGGGTCGAGGAAGTCGAAACCGAGGAGACAAAGGAAGGCAATGCATAAGATCGTCTCCTCTGAGGTTTGGCCCTACAATATTCATCATACACCGATGATATTGAAGCCCTAGGAATCCCAATTAAAAGATGGCATGGCAAAGGGTCAAAATCGTTTCCCTATCTGTTAGGAGAAAGAAAAGCTGTCTTACCCCCAAATGCGGCTGTGGCGTAAAGACATCTGGCTCATCAGAAATAGAATCTAACGGTATCGCATGTGAATGTCTTTCGCCAACTTTACCAAAACCTCGCCAGCAGGGAATACCCGGCCGAAAGACCTCTGCGAAAACGTTACATAAGGTGGGGTGATGGCACAAGATCTATTTTAACAAAACAAAGAAAAGCATACCGACGGATGTCGCCAAAGAGAGGGTATCGTGGAGCATTGTTAATCTTCATAAACACATATCTCCTGTTCTAGAAGTCGTTTGAAGGGAAACTTCCCCGGACGCCCCTAGGAGGTTCGTCTACCAAAAGTTCACCATCTCGAGACTAGATTTGATAAAAACTCTTCTTGCTCGATATATGAAGGAAGGAGTAGAACTACAGGAAATGTAAGTATTAATAGCATCAGATTATAGCGTTTTTTATACCAACACTTATTTTTATAGCGTTTTTCAATTTAAAACGGTATATCTATTATCCCGGAAAATAAAAAAAAAATAGCCGCTTAAATTTTCTAAGTGTGAGGCTCAAATTCTGAAAAAAAAAATATTTCTGCCACCAAATTAACTCTTTTTAGATTCACTTTCTCAAAATCGTAACTTGAGTCTCTTTCTCCACCTACTCTCTCACGAACTCATCATTACATTGATCAATTTTCCAATATCTGATTTTTATTATTCATATTGATAAGGATTGAAACTTCGAGAGAATTTGATATTTTTTTTTGCAGGCGATCCACCAGAAATATCTAGAGGAGAAATTCGCGGGGAGGATGATCTCATCGCTGCTCGTAGAGGTCTCCGGTACAGAACATGGACGACAGCTCCGTCTTCAAACGCCGCTCTTCATTCCTTCTCTCGTCCTCTAAAGTCGTTTCCTTTTCTTCTTCCTCTCAGGCCTTTCTCTGCTTTGTCTCCGATGGAGAAGAACAAAGCCAAGAACGGTTCAAAAAAATTCTCCTTTCGAGTTCAACAAGAGAAGAGATGATGGTTGTACGAACTGATTGTAGAAGCCGGAAAACCGAATCAAATAAACGATATTATAAATGCGAGATGTTAAGGAAAGAAACGATTGAATATACGAAATAAAATCGGAACGGTAAACGTTTTCACAAACGATCATGGAGTCGAGATATGATATCTCTTTTCCTTAACTCTTTATATTCGCTCCGTAGTGAGACGAGACTGTACGAATATAGAGTCCCAGGATAAAACCATGGCGACGATTCACGCTTCACTCGTGAATGCCCTATCGAACTATACTCTACGAAACACTCTCTCTAAAATACTTACGCTAAGGGAATATTTGCTGGTTTCGATGTGAAAGAAAAGTGAGTAATGAGAAAGGAGGAGAGGCGAATTTAAAGAGTTGGAGACGAGCCACTTCCCGCAACCGTTGCTGCACGTGGGCGAAGATCTCGCGGAGATCGAGGAAGGTGAGTTGCGAAACTTCTTCCTCAAGACGCGGTCTCTTATCTTTTAAATATCTCGAGAGGATAAACTGCATGTCGTTTTTATTTTCTAGACAAACTACTTGTCGTTTCAAAATAAAATGCATGTTGTTTTTGAGAATTAAATGGGTCAAAACATTGGGCTTAACTTGGTCCAAAAAGAACCCAAGCCAAGACCCAAGACCAAACCCAGACCAAGACCCAAGACCCAAGACCCAAGACCAAGACCCACGACCCACGACGGGCGCGCGGCGCGCGCGTGGGGAGCCACTCCTCTCTCTGACTTGGTTAATCAAGTGTAAGTGTGTTGACATATATATGCATGTGAAAACACATTCACTTCCCCGATGTGGGACAAACTTGTTTCCTCTTCATTAACTCAATATAAGGCCATTTTATATTCACACGTTTTCAATTAAACGTAAGCCCTATTGGCTTTGTTAAATTGATCCAACAATCCCCCACATGAATAGAAATGACTCTAAACATATGCAGACTAGATGCAGACTCGATAGACTCTAAAAAAATAAACTTTACTGACTAGACTTAAACTAAAGCTAGACAGACTGACTTATCGAGAGTGTTTGCGAAAATTCACTGTCTTTGAGTAGGTGGCATTTTTAAGCCTTGAACCACTCATAGTTAATATCTGTCGGGTTTACTTTACCAGAAGGTGAACATGATGTCTTGAACCAACCGGTGTTTTATGTAGACCGAGACAACATGCACAACGCAGCTTCATTTTCTCGTAGAACTTAGTTCTCTATTGTGTTCATTGTGGCCCTGAACTATTCCTGGTTTTCATGAGTGAACTTAGAGAATATAGCCTTGCTTCATTCTCCCAGAAACGGCCCCATTTCACACTCATTAGGTGATTGACCATGAAAAGTATTGATTAATACTTCGCTTTAGAAGCTATGGAATCATTAAAAGCATATGCTTATCCTTCTCTCATTCGTTAGCACTTATCATCTTTAGGAGCTGGGATGAGACTACTTTGTCTCAAAGTGCTTTGGTTAGATTCTGCTTGATTTTGTTTTCCTTTGAACCTACGTCTTGGGATCTCCAGTCATGATAGGTAGGGTTGCAGTCAAGCATCCTCATTAGTTATATGCTTTAAACCCATTCCTTTTGATGATTTAGCAACAACATCTCGTGGCAAACCTTTAGTGAATGGATCCGCTAGGTTGTCAGCCGATTTGATGTAGTCTATTGTGATTACACCAGTTGAGATAAGTTGTCTAATGGTTTTATGTCGTCTTCTAATGTGACGAGATTTACCATTGTAGAGATTATTCTGAGCCCGAGCTATAGCTGATTGACTATCGCAATGTATTCTTATAGCTGGTACAGGTTTCTCCCACATAGGAATATCTTCCAAAAAATTTCTAAGCCATTCAGCTTCTTCTGCTGCTTTGTCTAATGCTATGAACTCAGATTCCATAGTTGACCTAGCTAGCACTGTTTGTTTGGTAGATTTCCAAGATATTGCCGCTCCTCCTAGTGTAAAAACATATCCACTTGTGGATTTTGAGTTTTTAGAATCTGATATCCAGTTAGCGTCACTGTATCCTTCTAAAACTGCTGGTTCTTTACCATAGTGAAGCCCAAAATCTTTGGTGTAGCGCAAGTAATTGAGAACTCTCGTTATAGCTTTCCAGTGTGTATGACCTGGATTACTTGTATATCCACTAAGAACGTTTACTGCATGCGCTAGATCTGGTCTAGTACAGTTGGTTAAGTACATGAGACTTCCGATCACACGTGCATACTCGTTTTGTGAAACCGCTTCACCTGAATTCTTTGTCAAGTGCATTTGGGGATCTAACGGAGTTTTTGCAGTACTACTAGAGTAGTTTTTAAATCTCTCTAATATTGTTTCAGCATAATGAGATTGAGTTAAAATAATTCCATTTGAATTTCTTATGATTTTAACCCCGAGAATAACATCTGCTAATCCCAAATCTTTCATCTCAAATTTTCCTTTGAGCATGTTTTTTGTTTGATTGATAATGTCTTTATTGCTTCCAATAATGAGCATATCATCTACATATAAACATAACAAAACATACGCATTTTTGGTAATTTTGTAGTATATGCATTTATCACATTTATTAATTTTGAAACCATTTGACATCATTGTGTTGTCAAATTTTTCGTGCCATTGTTTAGGAGCTTGTTTAAGCTCATAAAGTGACTTTACAAGTCGGCATACTTTGTCTTCCTGTCCAGGAATGACATGACCCTCAGGTTGTTTCATGTAAATTTCTTCTTCTAAATCACCATTTAGAAAAGCTGTTTTTACATCCATTTGATGGATTTCTAAGTCTCTTAAGGCTGCGATAGCTATCATCGACCTTATAGATGTTATTCTGGTTACTGGAGAATATGTATCAAAATAGTCAAAGCCTTCCCTTTGTCGGAACCCTTGAACTACAAGCCTAGCTTTATATTTTCCATCAGGTTTTCATGTCATTATCCATCTATTACCTAATGCTTTGCAGCCAGGTGGTAAATCTGTTACGTACCATGTGTAATTTTGCATGATAGAATCGAATTCACTTTTGACAGCTTCATTCCAAAAAGGAGCTTCGGGTGAAGCCATAGCTTCTGCCAAAGTTTTTGGAACATTTTCTACTAGAAATACCATTAGGAAATCATCACCAAAAGATTTCTCCTTTCGAGCTCTTTTGCTTCTCCGAGGTTCATCTTTTTTTTCATTTTCTGAGATATCATTTATAGAAACTTCAACGTTTGTCTCAATTTCTGAGTCCTTGTCGTTGTCTCTTTCTTCTCAAGTTCGTTTTGAACCATGTTTTTCCTTGTATGGAAAAATATTCTCGAAGAAAGATGCATTTCTAGACTCCATGACTGAATTTTTATGGATGTCTGATATTTCAGATTCATGTACCAGAAACCGATACGCAGTACTATTATGTGCATATCCGATGAAAATGCAATCCACTGTTTTAGGTCCAATAGTGATCTTCTTTGGTGGCGGTACTGACACTTTTGCCAAGCACCCCACACTTTGAGGTACTTATACGAAGGTAAATTACCTTTCCATAATTCATATGGAGTTTTGCCAGTTATTTTGTGTGGAATCTTGTTGAGGATATAATTAGTGGTAAGCAACGCTTCCCCCCACATGTTCTGGGGTGACCCAGATTCCTGCAACATTGCATTCATCATCTCTTTAAGAGTTCGATTTTTTCGTTCAGCAACTCCATTAGATTCTGGTGAATAAGGGGCTGTAGTTTGATGTATTATTCCATGTTCCTTACAAAATAAATTGAATGGACCATCATACTCGCCTCCTCTGTCGCTTCTAACTACCTTAATAGTTGTTTTAAGCTGATTTTCGACCTCGAGTTTAAATTCTTTGAATTTATCTAAGGTTTCATCTTTGCTATGTAAAAGATAAACATAACAATATTTTGTGCAGTCATCTATGAAGGTCACAAAGTACTTTTTCCCACCTCTAGTTGGCATGTATTTTAAATCACATAAATCAGTGTGAATTAAATCTAGAGGTTTATTAGTTCTTTCAACACTAGGTGAGGGCGTTTTTGTGAGCTTAGCCTGTACGCAAACTTCACATTTTTGTTTACTTGTTTTAAATTTGGGAATTAAATTTAAATTCATTAATCTTTGTATAGATTTGTTATTTACATGGCCTAATCTTTCATTCCATATATTAAAAGACTCAACCAAATAAGCAACTGGCTCTTTCTTATTCATTGAAACTTTTGGAGCAACAACTTTCGGAGGGACGGTTATTACATTCAACTTGACCAGTCCATCCTTAACATACCCCTTTCCCAAATACATCCCATTCTTCCTAATCACGAGCTTATCCGCCTCAAAGCTTGTGGCGAATCCATTCTTGCTGAGCAAGGTTCCCGAGACCAGGTTTTTCCTCATGTCAGGCACATGCTTCACATTTGTCAGAGTGACCTCACGTCCAGATGTCATCTTCAAAATCACATTGCCGCGTCCTTCAATCTTGGAGACTGCAGTGTTTCCCATCCTGAGCTTCTCCTGAGTCTTGCTTTTCTGATAGATGTTGAACATCGCTCTATCAGTGCAAATGTGGGTGGTTGCACCAGTGTCATACCACCATTCCCTGGGGTTGTTGCTTTCAACCATGTTGGCTTCAGTCACCACAGCAACAAGATCCTCCTCAGTGAGATTTGCCTGAGCCTTCTCATCTTTGATCTTCTTGCGACACTCAGCAGTCTTGTGTCCCACTTTGTTGCAGTAGTGACACTTCCCCTTGAATCTCTCCACATTCGCATTGATTTCAATGCCTTTGTTCTTGAAGTTTTTTTCAGTAGCCTTCAGTGCTGCAGCAGTTTTTGAAGGCTTTGCTGGAGAATGGGCGTGTGCCTTTCCTTTGCCTTTGTGCTCAGCCATGTTGACACTATGCTCCTTAGCATTGATCTTGTCAGCAATTCGGTTCCTGGATTCCATCTGAAGCCTCATGATAAGCTCCTCAAGGCCCATATTTTTTTTCTTGTGCTTCAGGTAGTTCTTGAAATCCGCATAGCTTGGAGGAAGCTTTTCAATGAAGCTGAGAGTTGTGAATGTCTCGCAGATGGACATCCCTTCAGCTTTGATTTCATGGCAAATGAGCTGGAACGCTTCCACCTGATCCATGATGGGTTTTGAATCCACCATTTTGAAGTCATGAAATTTTGCAACCACATACTTCTGGCAGCCAGCGTCCTCACCTCTGTACTTCTTGTCAAGTGATCTCCATAGCTCCTTCGCCGTTGGAATGTCACAGTAGACACGGTACAATGGGTCAATGAGGCGACCCAAAATGTAGCCTTTGCAGACGAAGTCAGAATGCACCCAAATGTCAACACTTGCGAGAGTGTGCACATCATCAATCCCGTAAGGGACAAGGGGCTTGTCCTCCTGGATGAACTTGTTCAGCTTCATCATTGTTAGGAAGAACATCATCTTCTTCTGCCACGTTTTGAAGTTTTTGCCATCAAACTGGTCTGGCATCAGTCCTTGAGTGAACAGGCTGGGCACAGACGGAGGAGTTGGTACTGCAACCGGACCACTTGAGGTTCCTAGAACTGAACCCGTTTGATAAAGACCAGCACCGAACAAGCTACGGCGCGTGGTTTCATCAGCACTGTTTCCCGCAGGAAGGGTAGTGGTTGTTGTTGCTGCAGCGATTGAGGAAGCATGGATGTTTCCAGCGGTTGTAACACCAGATACATCAGTTGCAGCCACGTTGATTGGAGTTTGCGCGATGGTAGTGTCAATGGGGGTGTTGTTTGCATCCGTCATTTTTGGCTATCGAGAAAACATGAAAACGGATTAGTACTCCATTCAACAATAACAAATTATTATTAATATAATAATAAAAATAATAATCTAAATCAATTTTCATTTTTTGGTGTTTGAACCAAATCATATCGATTTAAGTCTGAAAAAACGTTTTGCAAACTCGCTTAAAGCGTTCGCAGAAACCGTTTGTGTAGACTTTTAGATCGTTTCACAAACTCGCTTTATGAAGCGTTCGTGGAAACGATTCGAAAACATAACGTTTTGAATAACAAAGTATCTTAAACGTTTCGCGGATGGTGCTAGAGAGCAAAACGCAAACCGTTTTGAGATAGGTAAGAGACGCTTCGCCGAAGTGCTAAAGAGCAGATCGCAAACCCGTTCTAGAACCGTTTACAAAACCTTAAAATCGTTTCATAAATCATTTTTCAATCCGATTAAAGCTTTAGACAGAAAGCGATAAAGAGTTAAGATTGTAGAAGCCGGAAAACCGAATCAAATAAACGATATTATAAATGCGAGATGTTAAGGAAAGAAACGATTGAATATACGAAATAAAACCGGAACGGTAAACGTTTTCACAAACGATCATGGAGTCGAGATATGATATCTCTTTCCTTAACTCTTTATATTCGCTCCGTATTGAGACGGGACAGTACGAATATAGAGTCCCAGGATAAAACCATGGCGACGATTCATGCTTCACTCGTGAATGCCCTATCGAACTATACTCTACGAAACACTCTCTAAAATACTTACGCTAAGGGAATATTTGCTGGTTTCGATGTGAAAAGAAAAGTGAGTAATGAGAAAGGAGGAGAGGCGATATTTAAAGAGTTGGAGACGAGCCACTTTCCGCAACCGTTGCTGCACGTGGGCGAAGATCTTGCGGAGATCGAGGGAAGGTGAGTTGCGAAACTTCTTCCTCAAGACGCGGTCTCTTATCTTTTAAATATCTCGAGAGGATAAACTACATGTCGTTTTTATTTTCTAGACAAACTACTTGTCGTTTCAAAATAAAATGCATGTTGTTTTTGAGAATTAAATGGGTCAAAACGTTGGGCTTAACTTGGTCCAAAAAGAATCTTATTGGGCCGGAGGCCCACCAAGACCCAAGACCCAAGACCCAAGACCCACGCCTGGACGGCGGCGGCGGCGCGCGCGTGGGGAGCCACTCCTCTCTCTGACTTGGTTAATCAAGTGTAAGTGTGTTGACATATATATGCATGTGAAAACACATTCACTTCCCCGATGTGGGACAAACTTGTTTTCTCTTCATTAACTCAATATAAGGTCATTGATTGGGCCATTTATATTCACACGTTTTCAATTGAACGTAAAGCCCATTGGTTTTGTTAAATTGATCCAACACTGGTAAGAACAAAAATAATCTCGAAAGAAAAACACAAAACCTCAATCCCAGCATTTATTTTGTTCATTGAGTTATAAAGGTTGTAGCTTTAATAGTGATTGTTTTGTAGGGAAATGATTTTACTCCTTTTGGAGGTGATTTGATGGGAGAGTTGAGGATGGCACTTTTGATGCAGAGAACGAACATTGAATCAGGCTCTGGATTGGCAGTATTGTAGGATAATCAGCACTGTCTCTTATATGATGATGATGGTTGATTCCCTTTGCTTTGATACAAGTGTTTCTTCCAAGTTTACAGTCTCTTTACTTTATGTGCCGTACAAGAGTACGTACGATCTCTCTGTCTTAACTTAACGGTTCGTTTTTTCATTGTCTGTGTCTTGCTCAGGTGCATTCTTGTTGACGAGACTGATTGCATTGTGGGTCATGACAGCAAATATAATTGTAAGTAAAACTCAGTTTGATTGTCATCCTGTCTCTTAGTATTCGCCATTGATGATGCTTTTGTTTTTTATCTCTGCCTATGGCACTGTTCAAGATGCTGATACCTTAATACCTTATGAAATCTGCAAGTCATCCGATGAAGAATATTGAAGCTAAGAATTTGCTTCACAGGGCCTTCAGTTAAATTTTTATTCAACTCCAACTATGAGTTGCTTCTCGAGTTATCTATCTTATTAAAATAGAAGTACACATAAAGAATATCTTTTAGTTTTTTATTTATAATTGCATGCCACTGAGAATTAAATTGAATTTTCTATTTTAATGTTTGTCTTTTTCAGTTATATTAATGTGTTTCTTTTTCTTTTCTATTTTAATGCTTGTCTTTTTCAGTTAGATTAATGTGTTTTTTTTTTATTTCCTATCTTAATATTTGTCTTTTTAGTTAGATTAATGTATTTTGTTTTTTTATTCTTCAACAATTAATGATATTTTAAAGTTGTTTTTTTGTCAATTTAAAGTTGTCTAAACTATTTGAAAATATAAAAAAATAGTCAAAAGTAAACATATAAAGTAGATAAACAATAATCAAACACCAAAAATATTTAAAATATATATTTATTTTCTATCCAAATATTGAAGTTTAACTTGTTTTTTAATTTTTAATTTAGGTATTTTGGCTTACATTATTCAAATTTATATGTTTTGAGAAATTTAAACTATATATAAATTTTGAAAATTTTAAAATAATACAAACGGGTTATCCGTATCCGAACTGAACCCTCAAATACCCGAATCGAACCGAAACCAAAATTTATAAATATTTGAATGTTGCTGAAATCTTTAAACTCGGGAATCTCAAAATCAAATAGATTTTAATCGAATCAGTGGGTATCAAAATATACATCTCTAACGTAGTCAATGTAAAACGATCAAATATTACAAATGCTTCATTTAATATAAATAAATAAAGAAAAAAAGAATAACCCTATGATAGGCGACGGCGAAGGCGATATCGGATCGGGTACCAAGGAAGGCATGGCAGAGAACGGAGACGAGGGGCAAGGGGGGATCCCAGACCTTGGTGCTCCAGTGGGGAATGGTTCGCTGAGAGAGAAACCACTCTCGTCGGACAAGGGTGAAGCGATGGTGGAGGAAGGATCTCGGAGGGTCATATACTCAGATGTGTTGGTTGAGGGGATTTCTAGTCAAGGTCCGACGCCGGATTTTGTTGTTAAGGATGGAGTTGCAGAGGTTGCGATACCGGAGGAGGTGTTTACGGATGTTGTGCCTCTTTGGAAGTGTTTTATGGTTGGCTATTTCATGAATGATGCTCCACATATTGGTTCGATTCACGCCACAGTGAACAGGATCTGGAACTCTCCGGGGAAGAAAGTGAAGATTGATGTCCAGTTTATTGGAAAAAGTACAGTTCTATTCAGGATTGAAGATGCAGCAATAAGGAATCGAATCCTTAATAGGAAATTCTGGCATATCTCGGATGTACCTCTGATGTTAGGTGAGTGGACACCGGAAACCGCTCGATCTCCTCCGGATCTATCGGCTATGCCAATGTGGGTGGAATTATTGAATGTCCTCGATATTTGTACTCGAGAGAAGGCCTTAAGTTCCTTGCCAGAGATTCTGGTAAGTTCATCAAGCTTCATCCCAACACTGAGCGTTGCGTGAGAATGGATGTTGCAAGAGTTCTTGTGGAAGTTGACCTGACTAAGCCACTGCCGAACAAGATCAGCTTCCAGGATAGAGTTAGACAGGATGTATTGGTCACGATCAGTTACCCGTGGCTACCTCCTCGATGTCTCAACTGCTCGAGATGGGGCCATTCTGCGACAGATTGTCAAACAATGATGTCACCTCCCGTCGAGAAGTCTCAGGCTGATACTGGGAATGTTGATGTAGAAAATGACACAGTTGTGTTGGAAGGTTTCGCTTCTAAAGACGCCACGGAGAGGACGAGCACTGAGATTGTAACAAAGCTTCTTACAGAGCTTGAGTCAATTTCTGGGAAAGAAAATCTGTCAGGAAAGTCTCTGCCATCGGAGGTGAAAGCTCAGTTGAGGTGTGAGCATGTAGAGAGACCTATTGTGGAGGATGAATGGTCGTTAGTGACTACAAAGAGTGGCGGCATTCCATCGCCGGGAAAGGATGCATGGATTACTTTAGACTGGACCTCTCCCAATGGGTTTCAAATATTACAAGATGTGAGGGAGGAGGGGGAGATACCTGAGGATGAAGATGATGTCGTTTCTAACAGTAAGGAAGAAGTCGTGGCTGGAAGGCTTGGAGATGCAGCTACTACTAGTTGCACCGGTACTCAGTCAGTGGGGAAGTCTACTGAAGTTCAAAAGACCGAGAGTTTGGAAACCGAAGGCAAAACGCTTCTGTTAAAGGACCAGGAAAAGGCTCAAAGCGTCGGTTAGCTAACTCGCGAGGGTTGTTACAGGCAGCGGCGCAACAACAGAAGGTGCAAAACTCTAGTAAAAAGCTTCCTCCCGGAAGCCATGACGTCGTCTCTATTTGCTTGGAACATGCGTGGGTTCAACATGCCACGCAAGCAAAAAGCAGTTAGGTACTGGGTTAAAGCTGCTAAGTTAAGTTTTGGATGTTTGATTGAGACTAAAGTGAAGGAGGAAAATTTCAAAAAGGTGTTTGATGTGACCTTTCCTGGTTGGAGCTGTGTGCATAACTACACGAACCACAGGTTGGGGCGTATCTGGGTTTGTTGGTCCGCTGAGGTAGAAGTGTGTCCGGTGTCTACTAGTATGCAGATGATCACTGTTTGGGTACGATATAAGATATCTGGCGACACTTTCCTCTGCTCTTTTGTATATGCTTCTAACAATGCAACTGAGCGGAGAGAGTTATGGAGAGAAATGGAGATAATTGGTTCATGGGTGGGAAACAGTCCCTGGATTATCCACGGGGATTTCAACGTGGCTCTATCAACGCAGGAACACTCCCTGGGGACGGCTTCTAGAATGGATATGAATGCAATCAAGGAATTTTAGGATGTGGTTCAGAAGTGTGACATGATGGATTTAGCGCAAGTGGGGCCTTCGTTTACTTGGACTAATTCTCAGGATGAAAATCCCATTAGTAAGAAGCTTGACCGGGTCATGATCAATAGTTGTTGGATCAATAAGTTTCCCCATTCTTTTACTTCGTTTGAGTCTGGAGGAGTCTCTGACCATTTACGAATGCATACTCAATTACGGGATGCCCCCCCTTGTAATATGAAGCCGTTCAAGTTTTATGGGGTCTGGTGCAGGAGATCCGACGCCTCCCTTTATTGCTGACTGCAAATGTTCCTGATGGTGTTATGTGGAGGAACGGCCCTGATGATTACGGAGATAGGTTTGTTGCGTCGGGTACCTGGCAGCAAATCAGAACGCGTAAGGAGGAAGTTCGATGGAGTAGAATTGTATAGTTCCCTCAGGGGGTGCCTCGTTTTGCTTTTATCACATGGCTAGCTTTCCGGGATAGACTCTCCACTGGTCACCGTATGCGCATGTGGGGTCAGACGCAGTGCTGTATCTTTTGTGGCGAGCTTGAAGAGACGAGAGATCACTTATTTTTTGCGTGTCCATATACCTTTACACTATGGCTACAAATTGTTGGAAATCTTTTTGTGGGTGAGCCTGATCCGGACTGGGATTCCACCATTGCGACGATGATCAATGGTACATATGATAAACTCACTTTTATTCTGTTGAGACTGGTGCTGCAAGTTACTATCTACTACATTTGGAGGGAAAGGAATGATAGGAGGCACAACAAACCAGCAAAGCCAGTGGAACAGCTTGGAAGGATCATAGACAAGACGATGAGGAACCGTATTACGTCGACCAACTACCACACCAAGCCAAGGTTGAAGGGTTTGATGCAACGTTGGTTTGGGGCTCATATAGCTTACATAGGTTAAATTTTTCGAAATCTTTTAACATAGTATTTTAAAGCACTCATTACTTTTGTACGTAACATTCTTTTGCGATGATCAATAAATTAAATATTTCATCAAAAAAAAATATAAATATATAAAAACTAAAACAGAAAATTAAATATTTCTTTTTAGTTTCCTCATTACTTTCGTATGTAACATTAGTTTTGCTTATGACTGCTTTCAATTCAAGATTGTAGATCGTAAGATTTATTCTAGATATTTTTTACATTGGTGAGTCTTGTTGCTGCGATTTCTCTTGTAGTTTTAGATGGTTGGTGGGTCTTGTTTGTTTGATAGATTATAGTCTCAATATTTATCTATATTAAGGGAGAATTTTGTTTGATAAGTTTTTGTCCCTGATGTTTGTCTATAAGATGGAAGAATCGAAGAAGAGCACAGTTGTATCTACCAACTGATTATGTAGATCAGAGCTAGAGGACATATGTAGGAAAACCCACATGTTGCCAGTTTCAGATAGTGCTATGGATCAGACTAGTCTCTGGCATATGATAAAAGAGGCAGAGGAGAAGACCATTGAAAGTATGTCAAATCTTGGTTTCCAAAAACTTGCTGAGTGCATTCAATAGACTTCCGCCTTGACCCTCTTTCAAGTGGATAACCAGCAAGATCTTAGCTTCTCTCAATTTTTTGGTTGGTTGGAAATTGGAAAAGTTTTCTATCAGTGGCTCTCTTTCTTTTTTGCTTAAGAGAGCCATGTCGTTTGAATGATTCTTTATTTTGATGTATTGGTACTTGAAGTTATGAATGAAATCAAATATATACTATACTAAAAGGAGCTAATAAAGCCTTCTTAAGCTATCTACGTCAGATTATTTAATTGACCAATAGGAAGAGAGATTTCCACCACGTCAGATGCCTGTTTACGTCATTGGGCTTCAAATTTCACTGGCCCGGCATCGTTCAAATTCGTGAAGTCCGTGAAACCCACTCACGGCATCGTTAATATTTATTTCCGTACAAGATTTCGGTACAAGTTCCATAAACAAGCTCAAATGATTTATAAGCCCATTGGCAAGGTTTTTAAATTAAAAAAAAATTTGGTTATATGGCCCAGTGAAAATCAAACTCTGCCGTTTTATGTTTTTAGTGGTCTCCTTCTTCGACCCTTCAACTTTACTGTCTCAGCTATTTTTTCGAAGTCTGAAAAACACCAGTCCTTTTCTCAACTCTTTACCTCCCCTATCTTTTCATATCCATGCTTTGGCTTCGTTCAAAGTCCTCTTAACGTTTGACAATAAATTACTTTTTTCATTAAAGCCATTTACAATTTTGAGCTCTTCATCTCCCACCTCAAACCCTATAAATTGGAGAGGAGAGGGGTTGAGAGTAGGATGAATCTTCACCGACGGAAACTCTCAATTTATCTTCTATCTCAAACCTAGAAACCTCCTTTCCAGATCATTTTTTCTAGACTGCGTTGGCCGTGGCTCAATACCCTAACCACCATTATCTGAGGGTCCAGGCGGTGGTGGAGCTGCGTAACCTCCAAAAGGCTTCTCCTTTTTCGGCTTATAATCCCCTGCTATAGCAGGCGCGTACAATGCAGGCGTGGCGCACATGAAGATGGCGGATTTGGTGCGCCGTATGGCACAACGTAAGGAGAGGAAGGTTATGAACCATACGGCGGATTGTTTCCACCAGCGAACCGTAACCTTGGCTCTTGGGAGGATAACATGTCATCGCTGGATTCGAAAAGGTAAACAATAATGAGTTGACCTGAAAGCTCTGTTTCTTTTAGTTTTTGATATACCTTTTGTTTCTATATGAATCAGGAGAAAGAAATCAAGAAAGAAGCGTATTTAGAATCCTTTGGAGTTCTTAATTCTCTCACCAAAGGTATTGTTTCTTTTTTTTCTATATTATACATCAAGAAAGAAGCGTATTTAGTTTTATTGGTTTCTGAAAACTAATTTTATTTATACTCTTTTGTATGTTCTGGAACACAGTGTGGGTTGTAGTTCTGATTGCTTTGTATGAGCAGAATGACAAGCCTTCCTCTGCTTAAGAGTAAGTTCTTGGAAGTTTTACTTTGTTTCTGGCATGTATATATTATTTCTAGGAGTCTAAGAAAGTACCATAATTTGGGGACTTATAATCTTGATACCAAGGTTTATTGCACCATGTTATAGCTTTTATGAACTAAATACTATTATGAGTTAGGTCAAAGAGTATATACTTTTATATTAAAACACTTTAGGAGACTAAGTGATAGAGTTTAGCTATCCAATGAACTGTAAACTCAATACTAAACTCAAATCACCAATGTATATACTTCAATGTTTACAATCAATCAAGCAAACACTTATAGATTCGAATCTGAGTAATCGCTGGCCTCACCCAGACGATACACTCCTCAAGTCAACAGACTCACCCAAATCTACAAGCTGGCTTGATCGTAGAAGACGACTCTCTATTTATTCTCTGAGAAACCGCAAACCCTCTAGCTCAACTCAAAGATTTACTTTACTCTGATGACTCAGCCTCCACGTCACCAAGCTTATCAATACTCCTCCCCCCCTTTTGACAAGCTTGACCCCAAGCTTGAGTTGTGAAAACGTTAGCCTCCTCTTTAAATTGAGCTGTCATGGTTGAGAAGATCAGTGTAGGCAACTTCCGCATGGTTAAAGACTTGTGTCTCCACCGGTGCCATACTTCATGAACTCTTCGCAGTCTAATCTGAGCTACTGACAAAAGCAAATACATGCAAGTGCGCACTTTAGATGCTCTGGTTTGCAAAGTAGTCTCTCTCAGACAGTACCGTGACCGTCGTTGCCAAACAAGTGTATGTAGCAAGGTCAAGTCATCCTGCATTACTGAGAAGCTGCACGTTCGCACTTGACATGCTCTGTTTGGCAAGATAGTTTCTTGCTTTATTGACTGCGAATGGCCTCGGATAACCAGTGATCTTGCTTCCCTCCTAAAGGAATTTGGGTCCTGCACGTGCATGCTTCCTATCACCAGCTGCTGTAGTAGTTCTGCAGTTACCGCCGAAACAATATCCACTCCAAACAAAACCAGACCTCTGAAGCACAAATTTTTCCGCAACAACACAACGACGCCATCGGGTAGCTTCTGAGACAGCCGTGGTCTTTATTTCTCTGCAAATTTTTTATATGATCCCGAGTACAAATGGACTACTATACTGATGAAACACAACGAGAACAAGTCCAATGTAATCGCTTCACTATGCAGTTTACCCCTCCACTTATGTTTCAGTTGGAACATAGCATCACTCGCTGTAAGCTCTTTTAGCTCGTGTTGTCGCATCTCCACACTGCCCATGTTATCGCTTTGCTCGTCAGCCACAAGGATATGTATCTCAACGACAAGCCAAACTTGTAGATTGTTCTGCGCCAGCAAAACAAAATACTTCCCCTCATCTTTGTATATGAAGTGCCAAGTCTTGGAGCCTTTCTTCCTGTGTTTACTCTGCTCATGTTCTGAATAGGATACCTCTTTTTTTGTATTTGAAATGCCAAGTCTTAGGATACCTCTTATTCTTCTTCTTACCTGTAACCCTTAAAGAATTTTTATCACACCATTGATGTACATAAAAAAGCTGCAGTTGGCTCATTCTCTTTCTGTCTGATACTAACCTCTGCATTCTCAATCTCACCGTCACCGGTAATACGCACCAAAGCATCAGACCCTGTAACATCATTGGCAACAAAAACCGTTCCATAATCTTCTCCACCTGTATGTCGTCCTCTCTCACATTGCTCCTCAACAATAAAGGTGTCTTTCTTTTCTGCAGCCAATACATTCTGCTTGCCTTCACCTTCATCCTCTTTTTATATTTAAACCGCCAGGATTTTGGAGATAAACGTTGCTTCCTCGTATGCTTTCTTGTGTTATCACTAAGAAACTTTTTGTTGACCAGCTTGGGTACATAATGTATGGACTCAGAATCTATTGATGGTGGTGTCAATTCATCCTCTGTTTGAACCTGTAAAATGTACGGTTCTTCCCCATCTTGAACACCTAAACCGACACTCCATTTCATAAGGTAACGCCCCCAGCACAAGGCCATAAGATGGCTCCGGTAATGCATTGGAACAAGTCTCCGATGCTGCTTGAAGTGTTTCATTGCTTGTACTGACCACGTGTTTCCCAGACTTCAACACAGGATCTTGAACAATCTCAGGAACGTGAGTGGAAAAATCTGAGTGAGAACCATTTTCTTCTGGTGCAAAGCGAGCCAACAGTCTTTTCTTAAAGCTGAACCAAGTTATGAATTCACCTTTGATCACTTCCTCACTATACCAATCCCGAGCAGCTCCTTCCAAACTCGCAGAAACCAAAACAAGCTTATCGGCTTCATTATACTGGCCAGCTCTGAAGACTCTTTCTACTCGACAAATCCAGCCATATGGCATAAAACCATCAAACACAGGAAACTCATTTTTCTTTACCAAACTTTCCTGAGGATGAAAACTGGAACATGCAGAAATGCCTTCGACCTTTGATTCATTCCAAGGACGAAAGCTTCGCAACTCTTCCAAACTTTCTGGATTTCTCTTTGATTCTTCATACTGTACTCCAGCTTCTCAGGATCACCATCTCTTCCAAACCTCAACCACAAGGATTTCTTCAGCGCCTCCCAACTTTTGAACAACCACAACAATTGTCGCCATTGAAACCAGGATATAGCTTCACCATCCATGAAACTTTGAGCGAAATTAAGTTTATCATCGTCATCAGTGAAATCTTCTCGCACAAAGAACTTCTCCAACCACGAAATCCATGATCGCAAGTCATCGCCGGTGAAGATTGGAACCTCAATGGATCCAGTCGGCATTGCTTCCCGATCTAGACGTCACTATGCGATTCTTCAATTCTCTCACTGTCAGAGTCAACACTTCACGCGAACGTCGAAATCAGCTAAAGCACCACCGTCGCGCTGGCGCATTCACTCGATCTGAGTTCCCCGTCACCGTTGCAGCGATCGAACGGCTCACCGCACCAATTGATAGAGTTTAGCTATCCAATGAACTGTAAACTCAATACTAAACTCAAATCACCAATGTATATACTTCAATGTTTACAATCAATCAAGCAAACACTTATAGATTCGAATCTGAGTAATCGCTGGCCTCACCCAGACGATACACTCCTCAAGTCAACAGACTCACCCAAATCTACAAGCTGGCTTGATCGTAGAAGACAACTCTCTATTTATTCTCTGAGAAACCGCAAACCCTCTAGCTCAACTCAAAGATTTACTTTACTCTGATGACTCAGCCTCCACGTCACCAAGCTTATCACTATGCTTCAGGTTATCATATATGAATTCGAGACATCATCTCCACTACCCTTGGAAGAGAAATTTAAATCACTTATATCCCTTACTAATCTTCATATCCTTCATATTCATTAAACCATATAAAATTACGAAATTAGCCTCAGAATAAAGAAAACATTAAAATTAGAAAGAAAAAAAATATCAAACCGACGAGATGGAGATATCGATCTCCTATACCGACCGTACGGACAGCAGCTTCTCGATTGCACGATTGCGGTTTAAGGAGATTGCGTTTTGGAAAAGGGAACCCGGTCGCTTGATTGATTGCTACTCCGGCAAACTCCGGCCTCACTCCGATTCGGTCCTCTGTCGTCTTCCGGCGCTGTTTAAGGGTCGAAGAGGTAGGTTTTAGAGGAGAACGAGGCTCTCGTTTTTAGGGTTCCAAAGCTCCTCTCTTGAATGAGCTTAGAAACCAGATTGGAATGGATTTAGATGTTGCATCCTGGTATCTATTATTATATGATTCCATTATTAGTTGAATTGAGTAGGAGAATGGTTGTATTGTTCGATTCTAGTGCGCTGAATGTAGATTCGACCTCAAATTCAAAACGGGTACGACAGTAGAACTAGAAAAACTAGTATTACTGATGATTATTGTAGAACTAGTAAAACAGGTATAACTTCGAATGTATAATGGATGGTATTGAATGGTTTTGGCAGGCTACAATGAACCACAACGTCATCATACACTTCAGATGCGAAGGTCGCATGTATTGTTTAGTGTTGAAGAATGCTGTGGAGGAGATAGATCTTTCAATGGTAGAAGCACGCATATGCAAAAAGGTGGGGCTTGATGAATGTAATGTGAAGTTGAAATTGAGTTACATTCCACTGCTGGTTGGGAGTGACGAGAAATTCGCCATTTGTGATGAGGAGGATCTTTGTGGTTATCTTTTGTCCCTTGATAAAAACAACCGTAAGTGCATTTTGTTGGTGGAGGTCATCGAAAGGTTAGAACTCTCAGAGCAACTTTCAAGAGCGGGCAAACCAAGTTCAAAACGAAGTTCAAAAGCGGGGAAACGAAATTCTGTAGGTATGAACTATGAGGTGTGCCCTTCTAATGATGATGAAATCGGAGATAAAACCATAACTCGATATGGTGGCGACAATCAAGTTGATAAACAATATGAGTAGAGGATTGTGGCGATTGAAGATGGAACCTCCTGTTTTATTGAAAAATTTTACTTTGTTTTATTTGACTTTACTTTATTTGTCCTTTAATACCATATAAATTTTTTTGATCAAAAGACTTAAAATAGATACATTGAAAATTTTTACTTTGTTTTATTTTACTTTGTTTTATTTGACTTTACTTTATTTGTCATTTATCAAAATAATTAAAATAGTAGTTTCTAGAATAAAAAAATACATAAAAATAAATACAAATACTAGTTTCTAGAATCAAAAAAATTAAGAAAATATACAAATACTAGTTTCTAGAATAAAAAAAATACATAAAAATAAATATAAATACTAGTTTCTAGAAGAAAAATACAAATACTAGTTTCTAAAATAAAAATACAAATACTATTATGGATAATTGTTTTCTGTTTTTGTATTACTAGTATGACTTTCTTTAATCGAATTTCGAAATCAAAATGTTTGAAATTGGAAATCAGAATAAGAAATATTATCTTCAGTAGTCGAAAAATGTTATATTCAACATGAAAAAAATATATTATACTCTGCAATAAAAAAAACAACCCATCACACTACATACATTTTCATAGACATTTTATGAAATATGTAATTACTCAATATTAGATTCCATTATAAAATATGTTTTCACACTTTTATTACGTAAAACATCAATATTCATCTTTTCGAATCTTATATTTTATTGTACAACTAAAAAAGTGTTTTATAATTACATGTAATACTAAAATTATTGAAAATCACCGAAAGTACAACTATTTGGTAATTTTGTACAACTACTATCTTGAGTAGAACCACGTGTATATATTAGGCGGGATTTCGAAAAAAAATTTTGGCGGACTTTTATGAGTCAAGGCGGAATTTTCGAGGAGAAAATAGATTCCCACTTCCCTCTCTCTTCTCTCTCTCCTCTCTTCTCTCTCTGTTTTCCTCGATTCCTTCCTTCTCCTATCTCTCCCATCCCCTCGTCCCTCTATCACCTTTCGCAAATGGATCCATGGGTTGAGAATCAGGAAAGGAAGGAGATGAAGAAGATGAAGAAACATTTTGACATGGTTCAGTTTATTTGCGATGCTGAACATGGGATTCCAACTTCGTGCCCATGTGGGGGACGAATCGTCGACGAGGTTTCTACTAATCCAACAGATAAGGATTTTCTACCAGGCCGAAGGTACTTCACTTGCAATGAGTACAAGGTAATTTACATTTTCTCTACTTCCTTAACTTATGCAAAATGTCAAACTGAGTGCAACCATGTGAAACTTGCAGAATGATGGGTTCCACTTCCGTCAACCATGGGTTCTCGGGGTTGAGGAAGAGGTTCAATCCTTAAGGCAGGAGGTGGACAAAATGGCTGAAGAGATGGACAAAATGGCTGAAGAAATTGCTCAGCTTAAGGACCTTCTTACCCGTAAATAAGAAGCCTTATGTTGTTTGGATTTGTGGAATAAGCCTTATGTTTGGATTTGTGGAATTTTGTGATGTTGTGTTAAAGACTATCTCCTAATTAATGTGATGTTGTGTTAAGATTACTGGTTTTCCGTAGTAATACCAAAGTTTTCCGTAGTAATACCAAGGTTTCCGTAGTAATACCAAGGTTTTCTGTAGTAATACCAAGGTTTTCCGTAGTCCAAGGTTTTCTGTAGTAATACCAAAGTTTTCCGTAGTAATACCAATGTATGTTTCATATCATACATAGTTCTCGAACAAAACACTTAAACTTAAAGTACAACACAATAAAGTTTTCTGAAGCATACAACACAATAAAGTAGCTAAATTCATCACTCCAAATTCATCACTTCAAATTCATCCAACTCTTTTCCTTCCCTTCCTCCTGATGCGATCCGGAGGTATGATCTTCACATTCTTGATCTGATCCGGTACATTCCAAGAAGACATGTCGGGCACAACACAAAGTGTCCTGTCATACGCCAAAGCCCACAATTCCGTCCAATAGTATTTTGAGCACAGCTCATGGATATTAAGGCCGCCATCAACATTCGTAGTGAAATAGATGTAAGCTGCCAGTCCGTGCAGGCAAGGAAACTTTTCATAATCCCACACCTTGCAAGTACAAGATTTTTCAACCAAGCTCGCCCAAAACATCTTTCCAGCAGTGTCAGTGATCTCGTACTTAAGCTCATAACTATTAAGCTCCCGTACAGATAGCTTTTGGGCAACAGCCCATAGACCGTGCAAGTAGTTCTCAACCAGAGATACCAGGCTTGTATCGATTAATCTAGAAACAGCTTCCTTCCGTTGAGTGAACCAATCAGAGAATTTCCTGACGATACAATCCAACATTGGTGTTAATGCCCACGTCGTTGCCTCTTTAAACACGCTCTTCATTGATTCCACACCGTTGATTGTATCGAAGTTGTACCTGTCACGTGGGAAAAAAACCCTTGCCCATTTGTCCTTTTCGGTATGTTCCTGCACATACTTGTACACAGCAGGATATTTTTTTTTTAAATGAGTCGTAAGCAGAGTTGAAGTCATCCACCGTGTAATATCTGCCCAACTCCATAAATCTATGCCCGAGTATAACCTTGTTGACGTTACCAGCATGCCATTTCACATTTTCCTTCAAATGCCATAAACAATGCCCATGGTGAGCCTCTGGAAACACGCTTCCTATAGCGAAGATCAGGCTCTGATTTCTTTCACTCATGAAAACCAGTTCAGAAGAGTCTGGTATAACACTTTTAAGCATCTCGAAAAACCAAGTCCAACTAGTAAGATTCTCACTATCTAGTACTGCAAACGCAAGTGGATAACTTTGACCATTAGGATCTTGAGCTTCTGCGAAAACTAGAACACCACCATATTTGTTCTTCAGCGATGTCGCATCCACAGCTATCACTTTCCTCATAAATGCAAACCCTTCAATGCAAGCTCCCAAAGCTATGAAGAGGTACTTGAATTTACTTGCATCATCCAATTTCACACAAGTTTTTGTTCCTGGATTCACTTGCTTTAACATGTACAAATAGCTATACATCATCTTGTAGCTCTCTTCCGGATTACCAGGTATACCACTTACGTGATTGCTCATTGTATCCTGCCTAAACCAGAACAAACCAAGTTATCCACAGTTCTATTAGTTGTCCCGAGCTATACAGTTAAAGTTATCCACAGTTCTATTAGTTTTCCCGAGTTATACAGTTATACTACAATTATCATGAACAAGGTCGATCTAAGTCCAATGAGAAGCGAGATGCCTATACATTCTCCAATTCTACTGCATATACATTCTCATTCAACCATTGGAATGCATTATATAGCAATGCATTTCAATTGCAAATCCATTAGAACCTACTTCCAAAATAAAGCTCAAAGCGGAGATCTGAGACCACAACTTACGGAAACGTCAGGTGATTGGTCTAAGCAGACAACGGCGGCGGCGGTAGAGAAGCGGCAGGAGAGAAGAGTGGAGGTCGAGCTGAGCTGGAGGAGAGGCGAAGGAGGAGGAATCGTCTTAGCCTCTTGTCATAGTTTCTCTTTCGCGATAGAGATAAGGAGGAAGAGAAAAGAAGAGCTGAGATAAGCGATTTCAATCAAAAATCGCGTTTGCTTTTAGGGCTTTTGTTGGTTTAGTTGGTTTAGTTGGTTTACCCATATAAATCGGACGGGTCATTGGATGAGTGGGTCTCGGGTGGATTTGACCCTGGTTTCCTTTGTAAATATCATCACTTCTGTTGGCTTATTAGTATTTCACTCATTTTTCGATTTAAATTTAATTGTAAAATGAAATCTCGTTATAACGAGGATATCATAGCTTTAAATTTTTCTTCCATGGGCATTGGAGACGATTTCTCTATGAATTCAAGTTACTTATTTATATCCGTTTTTTAGGAGTGGGGACTGTAAAATCTGGTTTGAATTATTGAAATGTCTTTACACTAACGACAACTTTGTTCAGGTTTGTTATGTTGCGGTGAGGATACAAAGGGAATCTCTAGGAGTATCTGTTCGGAAGAAGAATCATGTCCCTATAAAAGGGGTGAATTACCTGTGTTAAAGAAGGCTTTGGAGATGATTATCGGAAGAGTTCTTTCCTTAGCAAGGTAGTTTAGTGACCACGCTTGTGTCTATTTTGTTACACAATTGTGGTTCGCATCTAACATACTGTTTTTTGTTTGAAAAATCAAGTTGTGCTTGCTCGCAACAGCATATTTATAACACTATTATTGATCCCACTGCTTAGCTTGCACAGTTACAGGTGTGCTCTAGATATCTATATAGTAATAGTAGAACTATAAAAGCGATGTTAAGACTTAAATCACACGCCAATTATTATAGTGTTACAGCACGTATCAGTGTTATCTTCCACCACCAGGTGCATCAGCTTTTATCTGAAACACGGTATATTACAAATAGTCTGCTGATACATTTTATTGATTTCGGTATAACATGCATCTTTGTGACAGGCTGAAGACTGTTCCAAAGGAATTAGTTTGGTGTCTGCAGTAAAGCTTCGGCTACAACTAGGCCTCGAGCTGCTCCAACTGCTTGTGATATACGAGATAGAGCATGACTTACTAATAACCAGGTCAATTATTTTACTTTACTGTTTGAATCATCATAGAATCTATTCTGTTAACCTTATCCTTTTGCCCGGAATTTCTTCTTTTTGCAGAGATTAATGAAGGGTCAAAATAACAAGGAAAATTGTAATAGTTCACAATGTTTTTTTACCCCATTATTAAGTTTAACTTTCAAAGCAAATATTTATTCATCCTTATGTTCAGTTATTTTAGCTTATTAGGTCTGCTGTCATACATACACTTTGAAGCCAAATTGCAAACATCATCTGGTTTATGAAAAGTAAGATCACCAATTTTAGGAAGCTTGAGGACTACAAATAGATATACAATTTATCTCTTGACATCGCTTTGTCAAGCAAAATCTTCTATTTTTTTTCAAAAATATTTTTTTGGTCATGGACAAAATAAAATCCTCAAAGATCATGTTAGTCGTTAACAAAGTTCTCAACAAACATAGAATCAGAACAAAAATCTAGAAGTATATTGTTCTTCTCTCACAAAGATAACAGTTTATAAGAAACATAAGCTAACAACATTCTATGTACCCCTCTGAAAATTTGAACTTATAAACTGTTATTTTGTCTAACACATTAATAATTTACTTCGTGAATTTGACTGAGTAAAAAATGTCAAGTATTTTCTATAAAATTAACTTGTTTCTTTCATTTTTTTTGGGGAAAACTGAAAACATATGAAATATATGTTAGAGAATATATAATCATGATTTTGATGATAAAAAAATGCATCTGATTTGTTGCATAAAAATACAAGTATTTGACATGATTACCGGTCGAAATAAAAAAATTGACATGAGTACCGAAATATATTATTATGATTATTATATCGTTCACCATTCATTCAAATTTTAATTGCTATTTAATATTTATTCAACACTCCCTTAAGACAAGTAAAACAAAATCCATACGGTTAATGTACAACCAATAATAAAAATATAATGTTAAATAGTATAAGTACCATTTCATTTTTTTTTTGTAAAAATAGATATTAAGCAATTGATTTTTTTTAAACTCTGTTTTTATTCTAAATTATATTTCATTCAAAAGACAATTTAAGATTGATTGGAAAAACATAAATGTAACAATTTAAGATACATAATCCTTGCATCTTGATGAAGTGATTAAGTTTCTCTCACGACTGATGTAGTATTAAAATTAATCTGTAAATTATCTTTGTTTGTTCCTAAAATTTGGAAAATACATGTATGTCGCATCAGTTGTTTGTTAATGACTATTCTTATAGAATTTGATCAGTTTTGTATGCTTAATATACAGGAGAATATTTTATATCACAATTTGAATAACAAAACTTCCCGTAAAAAGATTACTTTCAAACGTCATAACTGGACATTCACCTTCACTTGGAGATACCTAAAACCACTTATTAACTATTCCTTTAAGATTATGACAAAAAATCAATAATAACATGTTGAAAAGTAATTTTTCGTGCATAGCGCGGACAATAGTTCTACTATATCTAGTGAAGAAAAAAAGTGAGACAAAGAGGATACAAGTTTGAGATTAATTATTAACCTTTAGATCAAATATTAATCTGCGGTTTAGAATATAATTAGAGTTTATAATTTTTTATATATCTAAGTGTAAAATTAAAGTTTCAGTGAATTTTAATTAGATCAAAATATTTTAGGGGTTTATACCCTAAACTCCAAACTTAAACCCTAGATACAAAGTCATAAATCTAAACTTTTCAAATTTATCATATAAAAGTGTAAACTTAAACTCAAGTATATTCTAAAATTCAAACTAAAATCTTAAGTTTTATTCAAATTTTCGTATTAAAAAACAAAAAATATTGTCACCCTAAACCCTAGCTACATATCTCAAATTCTATATCTTAAATTTCATTTTATACATAGACCTTCAACTTAAAACATTTTAATCCAAAGATTTGGATTAGATATCGTATAGAAATATTTAACCTAATATTATAACTAGATTTTGACCCGCGTTTTCAAAGCGCAAATTTTTTTCCTTTATTTTTTTAAATTGACTAATTAGTAAATGTCATATTTTCATTTTTTTTATAAAAGACTTAAGCTTTTTATCTTTATTTATCGTGTTTCATATTAAAAGAATATAGGCCAGAGCACAATATCCGGACCCGAAGAACCAACCCAAAACCGACCCGAAAATCAGGGTCCCGAACCCGATCAGACCAGGGGTAAATATCCGAATGAGTTCCAACTTGCTATATTCGAAGAATCGGTTCCAAACCCGACCCGAACCGAGAACCGAATGAGTACCCGAAGATATCCAAAATGTGAATATATATGTAAAAATATATGTTATAATTATATTTCTAATTATTTTAATATTTTAAATTAATATTATAAATTAACTATAGTAGTTATTTTCGGTACTTTTGAGTGTTTTTGGATAAAATATGATAGTTTGGATAAAAGTTTACCAAAAAAAAACTGTATAAAATGGATATTTTTGGTTACTTTTGAGTAATTTGGATACAAAAATTTGAACCTAATCAGATACTTTGGTTACTTTGAGTAAAAATAACCGAACCCATTTTAGATACTTTGGTTATTTGGTTATTTTTCAGGTTCTTATGCATGAGAACCGAACCCACCCGGACCCGGGAAGATCCGACTAGAACCTGACCCAAAATTTTATAATACCCGAATGGGATTTAATTTCAAAACCCGAAAAACCTGATATCTGAAAGAACCGACCCGTACCTGAATGGGTACCCGAACGTCCAGGTCTAATGAGTATTTATGTTTAGAAAATTAAAATTTATTTTTAATGAATTAAGTTGTATAACTCTGATAAATTAATTTTATTATGTCGTTAATTTTTTTAATAAAAAAATTATATACTTTTAATAAAGATTTATACTTTTCAATGAAAAAACTCAATTTTTTTTATGAATGCTTAAATTATATTAAAAATAAAAAACATAATAATTAAGTGATTATTTTTTGTTCACTACACAAAATATTAAGAATGGTTGAAAATAAATTATTTGAACTTGGAGGAAAAAAAATAAGAATTGGATCTGATTTCTTAAACGGCCCAAATGGCCCAAGAGAGATGATGTGGGAAGTGGGCTGGATCCAAAAAAATGATCCAATATAGATGTGTTATTAATATTCCTTGATTGTCCTTAATGAAATATGCAATGTTAGTAAAGAAAAGAGTATTTTTAGTAAAAACCCAATAGGATTCTGCTTTAATAGTATATACACAAACCCTACATATACCCATAGCTTCTACTTATACTTCAAACCCTATATCATATTTCAAACTTTATATTAAAAGTATTAAGTCATAACATTTAAAATCACCTTTTTAATCACATTTAAAATCACCTTCAAGTTTATTCTATAACTCAAATTATATACTTAATCCTAAATCTTAACCCTAGTCCCTAAACCACATATCTAATTTTAACATATACCATAAAACATTAAATCTTAATTTTCAAATGAATTATATCTCTGTAAATAAATTAAAATTTTAAATATAAAATTTAGAATTCAAAACTAAAATTATGATACCAAATTAATTTAAGGGAAGTTTGCTCAGATATTATATATTTTAGGATTTATGACCAGAACCATACAAATTTTTTTTTATTACTGGCATTTTTTAAATGCCAAGCGTTCCCTTTCTCCACGTGATGAGAAAAAACGTATTTACGAGAATGCAATTACTTTTTAATGTCACGTAAGCAAAAATCCGGTGACACGTAGGAATACGCATCTGTGTTTTCATTAAGTCAGCCGTAAAAGAATACGTCTTTCGTTACGGCTGGTATACGTATAATTTACGGCTGAATTATAGAAAATGGTTGACTTAGTAAAAAGGCTGATTTAAGACGATAAGTAAACCACGCATAAGGGTAGAGTTATATGAATCTGGTTGAGTTATTGGACGACGGCTGACTTACGTACAGACGTTATGGCTGACTTAACCATCGATGGGTTGATTTCCGGAAAATTTGGTTGAATCGTAGTAAAGACACGGCTGAGTTAATGAACACTGAATGGCTGGGTTATGGGATATTTGATCGCTGAGTTATATAAATCAGCCGAAACTGGATGGTTTAACAGGAAATTCAGTTTTATTACGGCTGAGTTATTAGCAAAAGATTAATTACTAGAATAATATTGTTTTACGGCTGAATTGTTAAACGATACGGTTGGCTTATTGTATTTCATCCTATTTACAGCTGGGTTATCGAAAAAGATTAATTACTGAAATAGTACCACGTTTCGGCAGACTTACTCAGTACATGAGGACTGACTTAGGGTGTCTGAGTTATATATTCTTTTGGTGGCTGAAAAACCAATTTTCCATGTCAGCTGCCATGTCATCAATTCGGATTTGCCATGTCATCAGTAACGAAAAAACTTCAAAACCAGGATTTAATCAGCCTGTTCATATTCCTCCCCTTTCATACCCGTTATTTATCTTCTTCATCTCTCTCAGTTGGTTATGGATCTGGTTATGTATTCAACGCTGATAGTAGAGGGTGTAGAGTTCTCCATTTAGATGAGGACTCTACATATGAAGTTTTCGCAAAGTCTGTTCTCGATGATTACGAAATGGAAATGAGTGATCATATTCAGCTAAGCTACATGTTCTCGAATAAATCATTGAAAACAATGGCGCACGACACTCCACCAGTGTACGTGTCCAATACTCGCCAGTTGAAGGGTTTTGTAACCCTAAAGAAAATCGAACAACTACGTCTTTGTGTTGAGATTACGGAGAACAAGGATGACAGAGCAAGAGAGAAGAATAAAACAAACTTCAGTTTTAGCTCAGAAGTAGAAGCATCAGAAGTTGAGTCCAGAGACGATAATTACAGTGGGAGTTACGATGGTTGCAGTTCTGAGAAGGAAGAAGAGGACAATGAGATTGATTGCTCTAGTATTGTGGAAGGAGAAAATCACGTAGGTGGAGAAGATGAAACAGGCAAAGAAAACGAAGAAGATGATGAATTTGATAGCTGATTTGATATGTTCGACGACTCGGACAGTGCGTCATCTGAAGATGATAACTTCAGCTCATACAGTGAGTTTCCTTCAGAAGACCAAGAGTCACCAACGCTACCTCCCAAGAAGATATATCAGAACTTCTCGATGAGCGGGTCTAAAGAGAGTGAGGAGGTTCTTCTAAGGTTGGAGATGTTGTCGCTAAATCTTGCGGTAGGGCAACGATACGAGAGTAAAGCCAATTTGGAGAGACGACTGAAACTTCTTACAGTGAAGGATCTATTTGATTATGATGTAGACATATCAACCCGAACATTATTCATTGTTAAGTGTTGGATTGATGGATGTATCTGGAGGGTTCGTGCTTCTACCAAAGGGGAATCCCCGGCGTTCTATGTTTGTATTTAAGAATAGAAACATACATGCTCTACAACTGAGCGTTCTAATCGATGTCGACATGCAACACCAGATATTCTAGGAGAGTTGTACAAGAACTTTCTCGGTGACGTTGGTCCGGCCGTTCACCCTAAGAGTGTTGGAATAGCTATCACTAAGCAGTTCGGTGTAAAGGTAATTACTTTGGTGTAACTGAGTTATGTTTACGAAACAGCTGAGTAATATGTGTTTCGTAGCGGCTGATATATTTACACAACGCGGCCGAGTTATATTAAAATAGTGTTGAATTAGTTTTACGTTGTGACTGACTTAATTGTATGATGTGGCTGAGTTATGTGTATCGTTTTTCATGTGAACAGATGGAGTATTGGAAATCCTACCGGACGCTGAAATTTGCAAGGGAAATCGATCAGGGAACACCTGAGAGTGGGTTTGAACGCTTACCTTCTTACTTATACATGCTAATAAGGGAAAATCCGAGTACAGTTGCGCGTTTTCAAATCGATGAGAATGGAAAATTCATGTATGTGTTTCTTGCGTTTGGTGCGAGCGTAAACGGGTTTCCTTTCATGCGCAAAGTTGTGGTTGTCGACGGTACGTTTCTTAATGGTAGATATAAAGGGACGCTTCTCACGGCACTGATTCAGGATGGTAACTTTCAGATTTTTCCGATAGCCTTCGCAGTGGTTGACACTGAAAATGATGATTCCTGGCAGTGGTTTTTTATGCAACTAAAACTTTTGATTCCTGACGACGAGGGTCTTGCGATAATCTCGGATAGGCATAACTCGATTGGGAAAGCAATTACAAATGTGTATCCGCTTGCTTCTCGTGTAATTTGCACGTACCATCTATATAAGAATATACAGGGACGGTACAAAGGAAAAGATGCATTTCGTCTGGTGAAGAAAGCGGCGAGATGTTTTAGGATGTCTGAGTTTACTCAGATTTTCGAGCAGATTGAAGCGATTAATCTAGCAATCCACGGCTACCTCCAAAGGGCTGATGTCCGACTGTGGACGCGTGTTCATTTCCCGGGCGAGAGGTACAATTTGATGACTACGAAAATAGCGGAATCAATGAACAGAGCATTGTCGAATGCTAGAGGTCTTAACATTGTTCGAATATTAGAATTGATACGGAGAGAGGATGCCAGATCGCAGCGAACCACGCTTACGCGTGGTGTGGAGAAACTACTACATCTAAGTAAGCCTTTAAGAGAATTAGTCAGCCTTTAAATTCATAAGTCAGTCTTTACAGATCTTAAGTCAGCCCTTTATATGTACTAAGTCAGTCGTTTCACATTAATTATATATTTTTTAATAGGGTCGTGTAACTGCCGCCAGAGATTTGACGGTACAGAGGATTGATGATCATCACACTGAAGTTAAATATGGATCTTCCGACGAGTCTTTGCATGTTGTTAATTTGGTAGAGCGAAAGTGCACGTGTCGCTGTTTCGAACTCGAGAAATTACCATGTGTACACGCAATTGCAGCGGCGGAGTACATGAATGTTTCTCGTATATCCCTGTGCAGTCTTTACTATACCAGCAATTATTTTGTTAGCGCATACGCTGAATCGGTCATGCCGGTTGATTCAGCGCAACCTGTTCCAGAAATCGTGGCTAACGAACCCTGCTTACCCCAGACTGTACGTCAACCACCAGGCAGACTGAAGAAAAATATGATGAAATCTGCTTTAGAAGTTGCATATCAAACAAACGTCCTAGGAAAGAGCACACATGTTCTCGATGTAGACAGAGTGGTCATAATGCGAAAACTTGTCCGATGTAGGCAAGTGTTGTAGGGATTTTAATGTTTTTGTATTACGGCTTAGTTTATGGTTTTAATGTTTTTGTATTATGGCTGATTTGTTGATTTTCATGTTTTTCTTACGACTGGGTTGTTGATTTTAATAGTTAATACTTATGGCCGGGATGTTGTTTTTCATGTCCTTTGGAAAGCATATCTACGACTCTAATATGCGTAACGGCTGAGTTATTTTAACCTTGGCTGAGTTATTGTTTACTAAGGCTGGGTTACCTTTTTAACGGCTGAGTTATTTTGAATTAGTAGTATGAAATAGGATGAAATCTGCTTTAGAAGTTGATAGTGCAACTTCTAAAGCAGATTTCAACCTATTTTTCTTAGATCATAATGCGAAAACTTGTCCGATGTAAGCAAGTGTTGTAGTGATTTTCATGTTCTTGTATTACGGTTTAGTTTATGGTTTTAATGTTTTTGTATTACGGCTGATTTGTGGATGTTCATGTTTTTCTTACGTCTGGTTTGTTGATTTTAATAGTTAACTAGATCTTGACCCGCGCTTTGGAAGCGCGGAATATTTTACGATGAAAATTTTCACTAATAACTTAACAAATATTTTGTTAACTTTTAAAGAGTGTGTATTTAAAATATTTTTGTATTTAAATCAGTGTTTTTAAATTTAACCCGATTGTGATTATACCGGTTAATCCGGAGATCTAACAATTCAATTTAGTTTTTTAAAATATTCATATTAAAAAGTCACTAAAACCCGAAACTAACCGATTGAACTGATGGATGACCGATATGTAATCTAATTTTATTGAAATTGTAATAGTTTCATAATTTGTAATCTTATAATCCAAATTTTAAAGTTCATTATTTTGTAATTTCTAAAATTATGATGTTTCTACAAAATTTTAAAGAGAAAATGATGGATATAAAATAACTAAGATTAATTATTGTATTGTTTGGAAACATTGATAGTAGTATATAAAATATATTGTTTGGAAACATTGATAGTAGTATAAAGAAATAAGTATATTGTTTGGAAACATGGATAGTAGTATAAAGAAAGGAACATTAGTGATTTAATGTGGGTTTAACTATAAAGTATAAAGGTGTATTTAATTTAAAAACTTACAAAATAAATGTTAGGTCCAACGGAATGTTTCTGTTTTAATAAGATAGATACTTATGGCCGGGCTGTTGTTTTCCATGTCCTTTGGAAAACATCTCTATGACTCTGATATGCGTAATGGATGAGTTAGTGTTAACCTGGGCTGAGTTATTGTTTACTAAGGCTGAGTTACCTTTTTCACGGCTGAGTTATTTTGAATTAGTAGAAGAACAAACCGTTTGAAATCTGCTTTAGAAGTTGATAATTTTCTCGATTACCAAAAACCTAAAAATATATATATGTCTCGATTACCAAAAACCTAATAATTAGTTATCAATATTCTCATAGCCGCCATTAGTTTTCTTCATGCATAATAATTGTCTCGATTATGCCAGGCGTGTTTTTCAAACGCCATAATTAATTATTTTCAGAATATCATTACTTATTGCTGCGTTATAAACCATTACTTCTGCATACAAACCATAACTCAGCGTGTTTGTTCAGTGTGCTTCTAGAAAAGACCCAAAAGAAGGAAAATTTTCATAAATAATAGATTATCTCTTTTTTTGTTATTTGTTATGTCATGTCATTATGTGTGAAATGATGATACCAAATTAATTTAAGGGAAGTTTGCTCAGATATTATATATTTTAGGATTTATGACCAGAACCATACAAATTTTTTTTTATTACTGGCATTTTTTAAATGCCAAGCGTTCCCTTTCTCCACGTGATGAGAAAAAACGTATTTACGAGAATGCAATTACTTTTTAATGTCACGTAAGCAAAAATCCGGTGATACGTAGGAATACGCATCTGTGTTTTCATTAAGTCAGCCGTAAAAGAATACGTCTTTCGTTACGGCTGGTATACGTATAATTTACGGCTGAATTATAGAAAATGGTTGACTTAGTAAAAAAGGCTGATTTAAGACGATAAGTAAACCACGCATAAGGGTAGAGTTATATGAATCTGGTTGAGTTATTGGATGACGGCTGACTTACGTACAGACGTTATGGCTGACTTAACCATCGATGGGTTGATTTCCGGAAAATTTGGTTGAATCGTAGTAAAGACACGGCTGAGTTAATGAACACTGAATGGCTGGGTTATGGGATATTTGATCGCTGAGTTATATAAATCAGCCGAAACTGGATGGTTTAACAGGAAATTCAGTTTTATTACGGCTGAGTTATTAGCAAAAGATTAATTACTAGAATAATATTGTTTTACGGCTGAATTGTTAAACGATACGGTTGGCTTATTGTATTTCATCCTATTTACAGCTGGGGTATCGAAAAAGATTAATTACTGAACTAGTACCACGTTTCGGCAGACTTACTCAGTACATGAGGACTGACTTAGGGTGTCTGAGTTATATATTCTTTTGGTGGCTGAAAAACCAATTTTCCATGTCAGCTACCATGTCATCAATTCGGATTTGCCATGTCATCAGTAACGAAAGAACTTCAAAACCAGGATTTAATCAGCCTGTTCATATTCCTCCCCTTTCATACCCGTTATTTATCTTCTTCATCTCTCTCAGTTGGTTATGGATCTGGTTATGTATTCAACGCTGATAGTAGAGGGTGTAGAGTTCTCCATTTAGATGAGGACTCTACATATGAAGTTTTCGCAAAGTCTGTTCTCGATGATTACGGATTGGAAATGAGTGATCATATTCAGCTAAGCTACATGTTCTCGAATAAATCATTGAAAACAATGGCGCATGACACTCCACCAGTGTACGTGTCCAATACTCGCCAGTTGAAGGGTTTTGTAACCCTAAAGAAAATCGAACAACTACGTCTTTGTGTTGAGATTACGGAGAACAAGGATGACAGAGCAAGAGAGAAGAATAAAACAAACTTCAGTTTTAGCTCAGAAGTAGAAGCATCAGAAGTTAAGTCCAGAGACGATAATTACACTGGGAGTTACGATGGTTGCAGTTCGGAGAAGGAAGAAGAGGACAATGAGATTGATTGCTCTAGTATTGTGGAAGGAGAAAATCACGTAGGTGGAGAAGATGGAACAGGCAAAGAAAACGAAGAAGATTATGAATTTGATAGCCGATTTGATATGTTCGACGACTCGGACGGTGCGTCATCTGAAGATGATAACTTCAGCTCATACGGTGAGTCTCCTTCAGAAGACCAAGAGTCACCAACGCTACCTCCCAAGAAGATATATCAGAACTTCTCGATGAGCGGGTCTAAAGAGAGTGAGGAGGTTCTTCTAAGGTTAGAGATGTTGTCGCTAAATCTTGCGGTAGGGCAACGATACGAGAGTAAAGCCGATTTGGAGAGACGACTGAAACTTCTTACAGTGAAGGATCTATTTGATTATGATGTAGACAAATCAACCCGAACATTATTCATTGTTAAGTGTTGGATTGATGGATGTATCTGGAGGGTTCGTGCTTCTACCAAAGGGGAATCCCCGACGTTCTATGTTTGTATTTACGAATAGAAACATACATGCTCTACAACTGAGCGTTCTAATCGATGTCGACATGCAACACCAGATATTCTAGGAGAGTTGTACAAGAACTTTCTCGGTGACGTTGGTCCGGCCGTTCACCCTACGAGTGTTGGAATAGCTATCACTAAGCAGTTTGGTGTAAAGGTAATTACTTTGGTGTAACTGAGTTATGTTTACGAAACAGCTGAGTAATATGTGTTTCGTAGCGGCTGATATATTTACACAACGCGGCCGAGTTATATTAAAATAGTGTTGAATTAGTTTTACGTTGTGACTGACTTAATTGTATGATGTGGCTGAGTTATGTGTATCGTTTTTCATGTGAACAGATGGAGTATTGGAAATCCTACCGGACGCTGAAATTTGCAAGGGAAATCGATCAGGGAACACCTGAGAGTGGGTTTGAACGCTTGCTTTCTTACTTATACATGCTAATAAGGGAAAATCCGAGTACAGTTGCGCGTCTTCAAATCGATGAGAATGGAAAATTCATGTATGTGTTTCTTGCATTTGGTGCGAGCGTAAATGGGTTTCCTTTCATGCGCAAAGTTGTGGTTGTCGACGGTACGTTTCTTAATGGTAGATACAAAGGGATGCTTCTCACGGCACTGACTCGGGATGGTAACTTTCAGATTTTTCCAATAGCCTTCGCAGTGGTTGACACTGAAAATGATGATTCCTGGCAGTGGTTTTTTATGCAACTAAAACTTTTTATTCCTAACGACGAGGGTCTTGCGATAATCTCGGATAGGCATAACTCGATTGGGAAAGCAATTAAAATGTGTATCCGCTTGCTTCTCGTGTAATTTGCACGTACCATCTATATAAGAATATACTGGGACGGTACAAAGGAAAAGATGCATTTCGTCTGGTGAAGAAAGCGGCGAGATGTTTTAGGATGTCTGAGTTTACTCAGATTTTCGAGGAGATTGAAGCGATTAATCTAGCACTCCACGGCTACCTCCAAAGGGCTGATGTCCGACTGTGGACGCGTGTTCATTTCCCGGGCGAGAGGTACAATTTGATGACTACGAAAATAGCGGAATCAATGAACAGAGCATTGTCGAATGCTAGAGGTCTGAACATTGTTCGAATATTAGAATTGATACGGAGAGAGGATGCCAGATCGCAGCGAACCACGCTTACGCGTGGTGTGGAGAAACTACTACATCTAAGTAAGCCTTTAAGAGAATTAGTCAGCCTTTAAATTCATAAGTCAGTCTTTACAGATCTTAAGTCAGCCCTTTATATGTACTAAGTCAGTCGTTTCACATTAATTATATATTTTTAATAGGGTCGTGTAACTGCCGCCAGAGATTTGACGGTACAGAGGATTGATGATCATCACACTGAAGTTAAATATGGATCTTCCGACGAGTCTTTGCATGTTGTTAATTTGGTAGAGCGAAAGTGCACGTGTCGCCGTTTCGAACTCGAGAAATTACCATGTGTACACGCAATCGCAGCGGCGGAGTACATGAATGTTTCTCGTATATCCCTGTGCAGTCTTTACTATACCAGCAATTATTTGGTTAGCGCATACGCTGAATGGGTCATGCCGGTTGATTCAGCGCAACCTGTTCCAGAAATCGTGGCTAACGAACCCTGCTTGCCCCCGACTGTACGTCAACCACCAGGCAGACTGAAGAAAAATATGATGAAATCTGCTTTAGAAGTTGCATATCAAACAAACGTCCTAGGAAAGAGCACACATGTTCTCGATGTAGACAGAGTGGTCATAATGCGAAAACTTGTCCGATGTAGGCAAGTGTTGTAGGGATTTTCATGTTTTTGTATTACGGCTTAGTTTATGGTTTTAATGTTTTTGTATTACGGCTGATTTGTTGATTTTCATGTTTTTCTTACGACTGGGTTGTTGATTTTAATAGTTAATACTTATGGCCGGATGTTGTTTTTCATGTCCTTTGGAAAGCATATCTACGACTCTGATATGCGTAACGGCTGAGTTATTTTAACCTTGGCTGATTTATTGTTTACTAAGGCTGAGTTACCTTTTTAACGGCTGAGTTATTTTGAATTAGTAGTATGAAATAGGATGAAATCTGCTTTAGAAGTTGATAGTGCAACTTCTAAAGCAGATTTCAACCTATTTTTCTTAGATCATAATGCGAAAACTTGTCCGATGTAAGCAAGTGTTGTAGTGATTTTCATGTTCTTGTATTACGGCTTAGTTTATGGTTTTAATGCTTTTGTATTACGGCTGATTTGTGGATGTTCATGTTTTTCTTACGTCTGGTTTGTTGATTTTAATAGTTAATACTTATGTCCGGGCTGTTGTTTTCCATGTCCTTTGGAAAACATCTCTATGACTCTGATATGCGTAATGGATGAGTTAGTGTTAACCTAGGCTGAGTTATTGTTTACTAAGGCTGAGTTACCTTTTTTAACGGCTGAGTTATTTTGAATTATTAGAAGAACAAACCGTTTGAAATATGCTTTAGAAGTTGATAATTTTCTCGATTACCAAAAACCTAAAAATATATATATGTCTCGATTACCAAAAACCTAATAATTAGTTATCAATATTCTCATAGCCGCCATTAGTTTTCTTCATGCATAATAATTGTCTCGATTATGCAAGGCGTGTTTTTCAAACGCCATAATTAATTATTTTCAGAATATCATTACTTATTGCTGCGTTATAAACCATTACTTATGCATACAAACCATAACTCAACGTGTTTGTTCAGTGTGCTTCTAGAGAAGACCCAAAAGAAGGAAAATTTTCATAAATAATAGAATATCTCTTTTTTTTTGTTATTTGTTATGTCATGTCATTATGTGTGAAATGATAATGTAATGTTGGTTATGGTTTATTAAGGCTGAGTTACGTTTCTAAAGGCTGAGTTATGGTTTGTATGCATAAGTAATGGTTTATTTAGGCTGAGTTATTAATTACTTACGGCTGAGTATCATAAAAAATAAATTCTGACTAAATGTTAAGGCTGAGTTATAATAAAAACTTAAAAATAGGGAAAATGAAGTTATATCGTCTCGATAATGTAAAGGTCTCAATATATGTGTGCAGACGAATACTCCACACCCTTAATGCGCATCATTATTAACTTGTGCAGCCCAGTCAAATCAAGAACACGAAACGTCCAATAATTAAGTTTGGCTGACTTATATTGTATGATATCAAGAAGGAGAATATCTTATATGACGACTGAGGTCTTAAACGTTGTGGCTGAGTTCTACTAAACGTTGAAGCTGAGTTATAATCAAACTAAAAAATATTAATATTATATCGTCTCGATAATGTAAAGGTCTCGATATCAGCGTGCAGCCGAATATTCAACACCCTTGATGCGCCATTATTAACTTGTACAGCCCAGTCAAATCAAGAACACAAATTGTTATCCAAATATAATCTTCCCTAATTATATAATATTTGTTGAATTTGCTGACTTACACTACAAGAAAAATGCGTTTTAATAGCAGACGAGGATAGCATTTTTTATGATTGTGTTATGGTTGATATATCCGTGTTTTTAAGATAGCGTTTGTATTTTCGGAAATGCTATGATAGAGTGATATATTTAGAAATGCTATGAAAACTTAAGATTTAATAGCAAAACATAATTAAATGTTATGTTTGCCTTTTCAATCCCTAAACCCTAAATAAGTTTTTAAACCCTAAACTCTAGATACAAAACTCAACTCAAATGTTTTAACATCAAAATTTAAATTTAATTTCAAATCTTAAATATAAACTCAAAAATCAATCTTTAAAAAAAATCTCAAATCTTAATTCAATACCTCCAAACTTTTAACCTTGAAACCCTACACTTTAATCATTTATTCTAAATTCCAAACTTTAAATATATATTTTCAAAATTAATCTCAAATCTAAATACAAACTTCATACTCTAATTTTTTAACAACAAATCTTAAATTCAGTCTAAAATAATAAAAAAATTAAATTTATTTCTTTTTCGAAAATTAATAATGAATAACACTTTTGTAAGAAAATAAGTTTTACCTTCAACTCTAAACTTCATATTTAAACTACACATCCAAAAATCAACATATAATCATAAATCTAAGTTTTAAATTTTTAAATTTTTAAATTTTATAAAAATACTGTTTAACATAAATATAATTTTAACCATCAAAATAAAGCATTCACCATTGATTGTTTTTTAATGGAAAAATGATTGCTAGCTACGTGAAGTATTAGCCATCACATGACTAACCATGCAGAGTATACTAATGTATACATAGCTACACGAAGTATATGTTATGCATGACTACATCCCTCAACTTAATGATGTTATGCAATTAACATCACGAGTTTAATTTCATTAATTCAAAAAAGTTATATAGATGTCAGAATCCGTTTAAATCTACCGTTTCATCAATTAAAATATGGTGTATTTGACGGTAATTTAACAAAATTTAGATTTTGATCCTCATTTTAAAAGCGTTAAAATATTTTTAACAAAATCTAATTTATAAAAGCAACATGTTTTATAAAATTTTGATAAGTATTGTTTTGACTTTTTTTGTTTTAGTGTATTTGAAAACTATACAATTATATCATTTTATTTATATTAAATATAAAAGTTATATAAGATATTTTTTTTTATTAGTTTAGTCTGTTTTGTTATTAAATTTCAATAAAATATATGCAATTCTTTTGATTAATTGTGTATATATATATATATATAATTATTTCTTTATTTGATCTTGTTTTATTATAAAAATCATTTGATGTCGATTTACTAACTCTAATATCTTATTTGTTTAATATAAAAATAATTAAATTACTTAAAATCAATGAATTTTTTTATTTATATTTTCATAAAAATTGCATTCATTTAACTTAATAAACCATATTATATTCTTATATTATTTTATTCTTGAAATTCAATAATTAATAATTATACACTAGAGATTATTTTTTGTTTAAATGACATCAAATAAGTTTTAAGCAAATAAAATGTTAGAGTCAATGAATTGACGTCAAATAAGTTTTGTAATTAAAATTTATCAAATAAGTATATATCATACAATTCATCAAACAAATTACAGAAAATTATTAAAATTTCATAAAAAATATTAATATAATTAAAACTAAATTACACAATATCTTAAATTACTTTCATATCTAATATAAATAAAATAATATAAATATATAGTTTTCAAATACACTAAAAGAAATGTTAAAACACTACATATCAAAAATGTTAAAATATATTGATTTTGTATATTGGATATGTATAAAAAATTCTTACGCTTTTAATACATTGTGTTAAAGTCTAATTTTAGTTAAACTATTGTCGGATTGGTCGTATTTTAATTAATGAAACGAGATATTTAAACGGTCTCTGCCATCTACATTAGTTTTTCGATGAATAAAATTAAACTTGTGATGTTAGCTACATAACATCATTAAGTTAAGGGATGTTGTCATACATAACATATACTTCGTGTAGCTAGGTATACATTAATATACTTTGCATGGTTAGCCATGTGATGGCTAATACTTCACGTAGCTAGCAATCAAAATGATTGCTAGCTACGTGAAGTATTAGCCATCACATGTCTAACCATGCAGAGTATACTAATGTATACATAGCTACACGAAGTATATGTTATGCATGACTACATCCCTCAACTTAATGATGTTATGCAATTAACATCACGAGTTTAATTTCATTAATTCAAAAAGTTATATAGATGTCAGAATCCGTTTAAATCTACCGTTTCATCAATTAAAATATGGTGTATTTGACGGTAATTTAACAAAATTTAGATTTTGATCCTCATTTTAAAAGCGTTAAAATATTTTTAACAAAATCTAATTTATAAAAGCAACATGTTTTATAAAATTTTGATAAGTAGTGTTTTGACATTTTTATTTTAGTGTATTTGAAAACTATACAATTATATCATTTTATTTATACTAAATATAAAAGTTATATAAGATATTTTTTTATTAGTTTAGTCTGTTTTGTTATTAAATTTCAATAAAATATATGCAATTCTTTGGATTAATTGTGTATATATATAATTATTTCTTTATTTGATCTTTTTTATTATAAAAATCATTTGATGTCGATTTACTAACTCTAATATCTTATTTGTTTAATATAATAATAATTAAATTACTTAAAATCAATGAATTTTTTTATTTATATTTTCATAAAAATTGCATTCATTTAACTTGATAAACCATATTATATTCTTATATTATTTTATTCTTGAAATTCAATAATTAATAATTATACACTAGAGATTATTTTTTGTTTAAATGACATCAAATAAGTTTTAAACAAATAAAATGTTAGAGTCAATGAATTTACGTCAAATAAGTTTTGTAATTAAAATTTATCAAATAAGTATATATCATACAATTCATCAAACAAATTACAGAAAATTATTAAAATTTCATAAAAAATATTAAGATAATTAAAAACTAAATTACACAATATCTTAAATTACTTTCATATCTAATATAAATAAAATAATATAAATATATAGTTTTCAAATACACTAAAAGAAATGTTAAAACACTACATATCAAAAATGTTAAAATATATTGATTTTGTATATTGGATATGTATAAAAAATTCTTACGCTTTTAATACATTGTGTTAAAGTCTAATTTTAGTTAAACTATTGTCGGATTGGTCATATTTTAATTAATGAAACGAGATATTTAAACGGTCTCTGCCATCTACATTAGTTTTTCGATGAATAAAATTAAACTTGTGATGTTAGCTACATAACATCATTAAGTTGAGGGATGTTCTCATACATAACATATACTTCGTGTAGCTAGGTATACATTAATATACTTTGCATGGTTAGCCATGTGATGGCTAATACTTCACGTAGCTAGCAATCATTTTTCCTTTTTTAATCTAAGGGCTATAGATAAATATTGTGGTTATCCTCTAACTTCTTTTTCATTGGCTGTTTTTTTAATAGAAGGATAACCAATTCTTAACTATATTTGATCTAATGGTCTAAAAATAATTATTTTCTTCACTGTCTCTCTCTTTTTTCCAAGTTTCACGCTTCTTCTCCTCTTCTCTTTCAAGTTCTTCACAGTCTCAGATCTTCATCTCTCTCACTTCATGTCTTGTAAACGAGAGAGATTCATCATCATCACTTTGCTGTCGCCACGGATCTTAAGCTCGTCGTCGTCATCATCTACACTCGCCGCCGTCATCCTTGTTGCCGCTTCTCAGATCCGTAGTCTCCACCATCACATCTCTCCCTTTCAATCTCTCTCTCTCTCTCTCTCTTTCAGTTCTGTGGTTTTGATTCCCATTATTTTTTTTTTGAGATTTTGTAACAGGGAAACATATCATGTCTTTCCAGATTCAGAAATAAAGAGTGATAAACAGAGATAGAGAAGACAGAGCGCCGGAGATAGATGAAAAAGGTGACGGCGGTGGCCTGAGAATCTGGTGGTCGCGAGCAGAGTGGTGGTTGAGTGCGGTGGAGGAATATGAAGAAGGCTCGACGGCGGCGTTAAGTTTAGGTTTAGGTTTAGTTTTGGTTTAGGTATAAGTTTGGTTTAGTTTTGGTTTAATATTTTTGTTGTAAACCAATTTAATTATAAATCATTTTATTTAATAAAAAAAATTAAATATATAAACGAGTTTAAATTTAATTATGTTTTTTTTAATTTTTTATAATTTAAACAATAACGAAAATTATACGCTATTAAAGAATATTTAATTGCAGATAGGAAAGCGCTATCGTAGCGGAAGAAAAGATAGCAGTACAAAAAACCGCTATCTAATGTCTCCAACCTACTATGACGGGCGATGATATAGCGTTTCTAAAACCGCTATTGTATCGTTAGATAGCGTTTTTCGTCCGCTAATAAAACTCATTTTTCTTGTAGTGTTATGTTTCGGCTAAGTTATTCCATTTACGGTTGAGTTATAACCAAACTAGAAAATATTCCATTTAGGGTATGGTTTGAGGTTTGGCTGAGTTATATCTATAGTGACGGCTGATTTCTATTTTCCAATATGGCTGAGTTATAAGAACATTTTCATTGCCCAGTAATTGTTTATTATTAAAATTCACGTGAAACCCCAACCGTCGCGAATAATGTTTCGGCTGAGTTGGCTGAATTATAAATAAGGTATTGAGAACAATCAGACTCTCAACAGTCAATTATTACACTTTTTCTCTATCTCTCTAAATCAATATCACCGTGTTAGTGTAGATGGAATTTTTCCCTCTTCTTGAATTGCCTGAAAGTTTTCAGGCGGTAGTGGTTGAACGTACGGCCCGTAACTCCATCCAAGATCTCTATGGCCTCAAAGCATCGTCGAGGTCGATGAAGGCGTTAGCAGAGCGGCATGGGGTTTACCATTTCCTCGATGTTTTATCCGTTCCCTGGGGACTCAATATGCCTTCTGAGTTGTTGAAAGCTTGCTACGCTGAGGGAAATCCAAGCACATTTTATATAAAGGGTGTACATCTTTTCTACACCTTCGACCTTAAAGAAGAAGGGCATTCTCTCATGAAGCATGCAGCAGATGCAGGCTATGAGTGTGCTGTGTATACACACGCAATGACTCGAGCAATCTTTTGGGGTGAAGGGAAGTATTTATTTCGTATTCCAATAGAATCACTTGACAGGATCGGAAAACTAGTGCGATCCGTCAAATGGGCTTGGGGTTTGTGGCACACACCCGAGTTCAAAGAAAGAATGGCCCTGTTCATATCACATATTTTTCCTAAGTTCTACAGTTGCCAATGCGGAAATCCTGTGGAGCCACACCGCTGTCCCTGCTTGTGGCACATTGATGTCACTAAGGATGACAACATGTGTCCCCACTGTTTGTGGCTCAAAGAGATCGGCTTATTCTTACGTGAATTTGAACCGGTTAGCCTTTATAGGGACACAAGAAAGTAGTGAAGATATAATGTATCATAACTTATCTTTTTATGTTATTTGCTATGCCAGTATGTATGTTATTTTCTGATATTTGATTAATAGCTATTTAAAAGCTGAGTTAAATGCTATTTATATAATACATATTTACAGAGGCTGATTAAAATACGAAATTTACATCTCTACGACTCTGATATGCGTAACGGCTGAGTTAGTGTTAACGGGGACTGCGTTATTTTTTTAATGAGGCTGAGTTACGTTTGATGTTATATAAATTAGGCTCACAATATTATATCTGCAGTAAGATAGTAAGTAATTGTAAGACAAGAGATCATGATCGATTCTAACAATAACTCACGGAAAATATAACAATAAAGAAGAGACGTTCAGTTGATTATATATTCACTTCAAATTTAGAATTGGACTTTCAATATAACATTTTGAAGTATAAACATATCAATTATTTTAATTCAGGGTATGTTTGAGGTATGACTGACTTTTATCTATCTTAACGGCTGCTTTATGGAGATGATGCAGCTGACTTATTAAACATTTTCCTATCTTAGGGTATCGTTTGAGGTTTGGCTGAGTTATATCTAACGTAACGGCTGATTTCCATTTTCCAATATGACCGAGTTATAAGAACATTTTCGATGTTTAGTGTGAAATATAGAAGCGGAAGTCAAATAGTTAATAAAATTAAACAACATTAAACAACTTAAGGTAATTGGAAAGTCTGATTGAAAATAACAAACACAAATTCATTTGGAAAGCTAATTGTTATTCGCCGTGTTTCCTCCTTCATCGAGGATCTCTGCCGCCATCTTCAACCATAAACCTTGAATATTTTTAAACTTACACCAAGCGCTAGACGCTCCACAAACTTCAACGCATACACCCCACAATCGCCAGTCTGGGTGTTTTGTGGAGTGTACCTTTTTCCTACTCGGGGTTCGGAGATTGGCAGGGATGTTTTGATTCAAAGTCTCGGGAAGCATAAGTGTTACCAGTTTAAATGAATCAAGCATTTTCTTCTCACTTTTGGCTGTTACCTCTCCAATGATTGAATCATAGCAATCAACCTTCTCCTTCTTCAGATCCACGTGAAAAGCCACCCAGTGATTTCCGCTGGTTTGAAGACATCCGTACAAGTGATCCACGTGTTCATACCACTTCAAGTTTGTTTGAAAGTTAGAGGGTCGCTTACCGTGTACAAGATTTTCATAACCATTCCCTGTGAACTTCATCATATTAGGTTTTATCTTGAACTGCTTGTAATCCTCAACCCATTTACTCAAGAACCAAGGATCAATGAAGGCAATGCGCTTTGTCCAGAATGGGGTGGGATCTCTCATGGACCTCTTAATGACGACGTTAATATACGCAGAGATATGCTACACAATAAATATTAACAAGTCAGCCGTAAACAAATATATAAGTCAGCCTCAATAGAAGATAGAAATCAGCTGAAATATAATGTAAAACTCTGTCGTAATTAAAGACTTACATTATCAAACAACCATCCATATTGGCTATGCGGCCACGGTCTTTCGAGGATGAGTATGCCGGAGAAGTCACCCTCATTAGCGCGGATCTTACAACTCTTTTCTTTGCTGGTGCTGGTGTTTTGGCTGGAATTCTGGAGATGTGGTGCATAAGTTTATCCAATAAAATCGGATCAACAGGTGCTAGAGGGTCATATATTGCTGATGAAGGCTCAACATTCTTCCTCATGCACGTCGTTCCATTGTCTCCAATGTACGGAAAAACTGGTCTTGAAGAATCTTCAGACAATGCAAACCCTTGTGGAGATAATTTAACCGTTCTCTCCCGATATTCCTTTACTATAGCAGATTTAACCAATTCCTGACTCTCCATAGGCGACTCCGGTAAGATTGCATCCTTGTCCGCAAGAACTTCGACGGAAACTTCAGCCTGTTCTTCATTCTTTAACTCAGCCTGTTCTTCATTCATTAACTCAGCCGCTTTTCTCTTAGCGGCAGCTTTCCCCAGCCTCTGCTTGCACAGCTTTTTTCTTATCTTCTGCAACCTCATCCTTTACAGTACGGATGCGCGTGGAGCGGCGACGTAAGTCTTCAGCCTTAGTTGCCTTTTCAGGAGAAACATATAGGAATTCAAGAACATTAGCACCCTCATTCATTAACTCAGCATGTTCTTCATTCTTTAACTCAGCCTGCTCTTCATTCATTAACTCAGCCTGTTTTGGTTTCTTTAACTCAGACAGTTTTTTCTTATCTTCTGCATCCTCATCCTTTATAGTACGGTTGCGCGTGGAGCGGCGACGTAAGTCTTCATCTTTAGTTGCCTTTGCAGGAGAAACATATAGGAAATCAAGCTCCGTAGCCAAAGTTCTTTTCATCCCTCTCTCCTTATCAAGCTCATTGGACAAAATGTTTCTAGGTCCCATATCCTTTCCAGGGGTTTCAGCTAACAGTTGACTACAGACAGACTTCTGCTGGGTATTAGGCTGCGGTGATGACAATGGTTCATGTTTATGTTCGGCGGCGACGTTTGAGAGGTTATCTTTGTTTTGGGGATTTTTTCATATCCCCATAACTTTCAGACGCTCCTCCACTGCAGCTTTCACCATGTCATCTATCGACTTCTGGTCCACCAATGGTTTTTTAAATCGCTCGTCCATCAGATCAAATTTTCTGGAAATTTTATCCAGAGTACTCGCAATGGCCATCAGAGTCGCGTTGTTCCCCGAATCTTTATTACCTTCCTCTTCGCTAAAACCCTTTCCCGTTGCAGCAGCTTCACCCTCATTCTTCTCGTTACCCTTTCCCTCCGCATTTCCATGCACTTCCCAAAAACCTTTTACAAATCTACCTGCATGTATGTCTGTTATCAAGCTAACGAGTTGTGGGTCGTCAGGTTGACACGGCCATTCAGGAAACAACTCTTCGATTGACTCCTTGGAGGGTTGAATGAATGTCCCTCTCCTTTGATCTTCTTTCTCTATAAATAGCCTCAGGCTCCGATGGATCGTCACCAACTGGTTCTCGAGATTTCCTCTGTGATTTGAGGGATTTGTAACAGCTCCCTCTTGACCGGGTCCTGCGCCTACTTATACGTCCACGAGCTGCCTCCTTTCTGTGACCTCTCTAGTGAACATCTTTAGCTCACAACCTCCAGCTCGGACTTAGCTGTTTTCGACGATTTAATCCGTGATGGGCCTATCGTGGCCCGTTATCATTTTTGTTATTTACCATTTAGGTAGCGGGCCATATTCGGGCCCAACAGTTGCCCCCAGCTTTCGAGAGACGATTTGTTATCTCGGGAGATAAACCTAGCCGCCCAGCCTAGATCTTCTTGTTGAGATAATGATTATCAGTTATCTCAATCGTAGATATTCTTTGCTTAATCGGACGGCTGTAGTTATATTTAATGAGATTGACGGTTCAGATTAAAGGGAATTTGAAATGTAATTTCCGATTTTCGAGACGTGATGGGATATAAAGCTGCAGGTATTAACTGCATCTCTCTCCACTTTCTCCACGCCTCTCGACGGTTTCCCAGGTAACTTCTCTCTTTCTTTTTATTTTACTGCATTGTCTCTTTTTTTTATATATATCTCTGTTTCTTGATCGAGTTGGTACTTCGTCTATAACCTCTTAGAGTTCTCGTTCTTGCTCGATTTCATTCGATTCTTCCCTTTTCGCTTTCTTTTCTCTTTACCCTTTACTATCATTAGTCAAAAGGAAGGTTACAGTGAGATTCAAATCCCTGCTTCCGTTGCTCGTATTATGAAGGTTAAGCAAAAAGCCGGTGAGAAGATGAAGAAGGATGCCAAGAAGAAGAAGGCTAAAGATTCAATTGGAGCAAGAGTCTCCAAGCAAATGAAGAAGAAAGATGGCAAGAGCGCCTCCTCCGGACCTCACTCTCCTTCGCTGTTGAAGAGTCAGGATGTTGTTAACCTCGTCGTCCAAGCTCACAGCAAGAAGGATTTAGCCAGAGCTTGTGCTGATGATGAAACCCCCAAAACTGTCCCGTAGGGTTGGTTCTGTGTCCATGAGAAATACATTTCCAAGTGTCACCTTAGGTTCCCTCTTCCAACCCTCTTGCTAGATCTCCTAGATCACTATCAATTAGCCCTTTCCCAGCTTTGCCCCTCGGTTATCCGAGTGGTGAATGGATTTATCACCAGGGCTAAGGAAGAAGGAGTTATCGTAGGGCTAACCGAGCTGATGAGTCTTTTCTTGATAAAGGAGAGCTCCACCAAGGAGGGTGGAAGCGGGACCTATTATCTCCCCTGTCGTCCAGGGCTAGGCATTTTTAAGTTCACGGCCAGTGATGATGACTGGCGGAAGAAGTACTTCTATGTCAAGATTGACCCTTCGACGGTTCCTGTAGGCCGAGCCCTCATGACCTCTTGGCCTGACATATCTGGTTAGGATTTTAGGGATGTATTTGCTTGTTTACATTTGCTTATCATGATTTGCTAAACCCTTTTGATTTTTCTTGCAGAGATTAAGGACCCTGTTTAGTTATCCGGTAAACTCACCAGAGCTCTCTGTGGGAAGCTACAACACAGTCCTAATACCTGGGGAGCCTACACTACACGAGAATTGGATCAGCTAGGTTCCCTGATTGATACAAGGCTTCCTTTCCTGATTCAGTCACGGTTGCAGGTTTAGAAGGTAACTTTCTTTCATTGATTTCAAATCTTTAATGCTTGAATTTGTCTTTTGGGATTAAGGATTCTCCTTTTGATTCAGTTTCTGAAGGTGAATCAATATTCTCAGTCTCATCGGGAGCCAGTACCTCAGAAAAGACTCAGTCACAAAAGATGCCTCTCCAGCCCTCGTTCTGTCCAGGGGTAGATCAACCAAAGCTGCCAGCTCCTCTCGAGGAAGCGACAAGCATCAAGGAGGATCCTTCTTTAGCACTGTGAAGGATGTCCTTGATGATGGAGGCTCTGCTCCTGTTAAAGATGCCAGTCGCTCCGAGCCCAGGGTTCAGGAAGTTGTCCCTCACTCCGAGGTCCCGGAGACGGAAGCTGATCCTCAAATGGTGAAGGATACTCACGAGTTTGAGCCTCCGAGGAGCAAGAGGTCCAGGACTGACCAGGTTGATAGACCTTCCAGGTCTTCCTCCTCTTCTTCTAGAGGAGGAACCGTCGGCTGGAACTTCGCTCACTCGAAGCCTGGATGGGATGGCGAAACTCGGGTAGCAATGATCTGGTAGATCGAGTTCATCATCTGGTGGGTCTCTGTCGATCGATGATCTATGTTTGTTGTCGATCTTCTCTGACTTGCTGGTGTCGATCGATGAAGTTAAGGTGCTGTCGATCGATCCTGAGTACTCTGTCTCTGTCGATCGATGATCTATGTTTGTTGTCGATCTCCTCTGACTTGCTGGTGTCGATCGATGAAGTTAAGGTGCTGTCGATCGATCCCGAGTACTATGTCTCGTACTCGACTTCACAATGACAAACTGCAATGATAGCAGTATCATCTTCTTTTACAACAAATTAGTCTGGTGGTTTGCCAAGCTTGACAGGGTCGTAGTGGATATCTGGATCTATCATGGTCAATCACATCCTGTTGGTGTTCATGTCACATATGGCCCCTACTGTAGCCATAAATGCTCTTCCAAGTAAGAGGGCAGAGTTACAATTTTGCTTGATGTCTAGGACATGAAAATCCACAGGGACGATAGCATTACCAATATGTACTTCCAGGTCTCTGATCAAGCCTCCAGAGTTTTTCTGCGTGTAATCCACAAATGTGAAGATCTCTGGTGAAGGCTCTACTTGCAGGCCCAGATGGTCTGCCATGACCTTTGGAAATATGCTGACTGATGAACCAGTGTCACATAGTGCATGAGGATATTCAATCCCTTGTACTACACAGGGTATTGCAAACTTCCTAGGATCACTCTTCTTCTTCAAAGAATCATTTTCCTCATATCTTCTCTGACATTGTCAAACCTTCTTCTAATATCATTTTCAGTCTCCCTTGTTTCTCTGAAGAACATCCACAATCTGCTTGTGAAGTAAACCTCCTCAAAAGGTTTCTCTGGTGGGATTATGATAACTCTCTTAGTGAAACCATCAATTTCCTTTTCATTAGCTTCCCTCTTAAGGTTCTTAGGAATCTTCTCCTTCCTACTCCTTGACCTTCTTCCTTCAGTTCCCTCTGATGTAGGTGTAGTGTCTGAAAGGTTACCAGTGATCTTTGTAGGGTTAGTTTGTGGTTTCGGCGTGGGTCTGAGTGCATTGATTCGGTTGCTGTCTATCGATGGTAGTTGCACTCGGTATGTGAGAGGTGCGTGTCGATCGATAGGTGGAGAAAATGGTCGATCGATACGTTTCTCATCTTTGTGTCGATCGATGAGTGGCTCGTCTCGTCGGTCGATATCTTCGTAGGTGTGGGTGGGTGGGTATGGGTGAGAAGCCGTGAATTCAGCATGTGTCAATATCCTAACCGCGTTGCAATCTGCAGTCGTATCCGGAAATGACATCGTTGGTGTCGATCGATGTGGACTAGTTGGTGTCAATCGACACCATTGTGATCCACCAAAACTTAGTGAACTTTCCACTTCAAAGTCTCCTTCTTGTAGCTTCTCCTGTTTCACCACTTGCCAGAAATCATCATTTATAATGGCATTCACGTGGTGTTTCCTATTTCCTTCCCCTAGTTCCTTAGAAGTTCCAATTCTCCTGATAGAGTCTTCAGTCTGGACAATCTGTGTCTCAAGTTTCTTAACTTGAGTGCAAATGGTGTCTATCCTTGTGGTCAGATTGTTGAAGAGAGAATCAATCTTCCCATTGAAGTCTACTGTAAGCTTCTGCTGACCTTTTAGAACTCTATCAATCATGGCATGAAACTTACTCTCCTGGGTGGGTGGTGGTGGGTTTCGGTAAGCTGAGTTGCCGTAGTTCCTTGTGTTGGTGAAGGGTTTCTGATACTGTGAACTCTGGTTGTAGTTACTCTTCTGACCACTGCCAAAAAAGTTTATGTTTCCACTCTGGTTTCCATATCTCTGAAATCCAGTACCTCCAATGTAGTTCACATCTTCCTCTGTATCATCTTCTCTACCCTCTCCTTCTTCAGCTGAGCAGACTGGCTGCCCCAGAAATGCATGTAAAGCATCTATCTTGGCCCTGACTTCATTCATCTGGTCTTCCCCGATGGCTGCAACCGATTTCTTCTTGTCAGAGTCAGTGTTCTTGGTGCTGCTGCTGTTGGCTAGGTTCTCAATAAGTCTCACAGCCTCTATTGGATTCCTGGTGTTGAAGTTCCCCTCACTAGCAGTATCAAGAGCCATCTGATACCTCAAGGCGATACCTCTATAGAAAGTACTTAGCAGCTGCACTTCATTGAATCCAGGGTGCGGACAGTCTCGCTGGAAGAACTTAAATCTGATCCACGCGTCTTTAAATGTCTCACTAGGCTTTTGCGCGAAAGTGGCGATTTTGCTCCTTAAGTCTTCAGTGCGTGCCTCATCAAAGAAATTACGTAGGAAGGCGTTTTTGATGTCGGCCCAGGATGTCAGTGATCCTGTAGGTAGCTGCTTGAGCCAGAGCGAAGCTTCTCCAATCAGTGAGTATTTGAAGAGCTTGCAGAGTAGGTAGTCCTCAGGGACTCCATCCATACGAATAGCAGCGATAAGATCCTCGAACCTCTCCAGATGGTCCATAGGATGCTCGTGTGATAGCCCAGAATAAGATATCTGAGACACGAGAGAGTAGTACTGAGGCTTGAGCTCAAAGTTTGGCTTCTGAATCTCTGGAAGTCGAATAGCTGATCTGTTGGTGTAGTACTCGTGTTTGAGCTTCTCCTGTAGCCTCAGCTTCAGGCTCAGGGATTATGTTTCCCTGTGCATCTAGTTTCTGACCTGTTGCATTACGCAGATGACCATCTTGGTCATACAGGTTTCCATTCTCACCCTGCGTGAGCATAACAATCGCGACCATGCTTCGCGGAATAGTGTCGATCAATGTACGGTGAGTAGTATCGAACGATGTGGATTGGCGAACGGTATCGGTCGAGGTGCTGTCTGAGTGTCGGTCGACGGTTGACCGTGAGTATCAGTCGACGGTAATGCGGTTCTGTCGATCGATGCGGAGCGTAGGTCTTTGCGGATTGAGCGTTCCAAGTTTGCAGGATCTTCTGAGAATAATAGTTGATTTCCCCTGTTGCTTCTGGTACTGCTGGGCATGTACCTGAAAAGACAAGAAAAAATTAAATCAGAAAGGGGGTAAAAAGAAAAACCTAAGATTAATAAGATTAAATCTAATGGCGATCAAAGCTCCCCGGCAACGGAGCCAAATTTGATAGTGCTCAAACTACCCAGTAGAGCTTACTCTCTCAAATAAGAGGTACAGCTGTAGTACTTAGGGATCGAATCACGAGGAGCTAGGGAACCAATTAAATAAAATCTACTAATCAATCCTATGCGAAGTTGGTTTATATGATGGAAATAAAAATAGCAATTCCTAAAATGAGCAAGGAAGTTGCTCTAACTAACAATATGATGAGTTGTTTAAATGTGATAAAGAGTGCTAGACATAGGGCTTTTATTCAGGAATGGAGATTATAATTTCTATAAATGCTTCAACAAGTTGCTTGCATGATACTATAGATCTCAGCCGCTTAACTCTATTGATGTATCACTGGTTAAATAATCTAGATCTCTGGCCTCAACTATCGTATGTTGACAAAGAAAAAGAGTCGATTGACATCCTTTTGAGATATCGATCGATACACCTTTCGCTCGGCGATCGATTCACCTGTCGGGATATCGATCGAAGGCTTCTAGATATGCCTAGGAGCCAGCCGATAATGAACACTAGGTCTCAAGGAGGAGCTGTCGCTCTTCTCAACAGGAGACAAGCTAGCTCAAATGGATAATTCAAGATAATCAAAGATCCTAGTGATCTATATTTTAGTTAGCTAATCTAGAACAAGCATAGGGTGCAATCCATTGATGAGTACCACAACTTAGCAATTATAGTTTGGGGCTAATCCCACAAACCTATTTAAACCCTAGATCTAACAAGTAGACTACTCAGACATAGCTAAGCAATTCATGACAATGGATAGATGAAAGAATTGCATAGATATAAATAAGTAGAAATACAAAAGGGAATGAGAAATCTCTCCAATCTCTCAAAACAAAATAAAACTCTAGTCTCTCTCTCACACTCTCTGCTTTTCTCTGAGTTGTTCAAAGCTTGCTTCTCTCGAAGGTTGCCGTCAAAAACATTTAGCAGGAATATTTAAGCATTTCCATTAGGTTAAAAACTCGTCAGGGGCAATCTCGTAATTTGGTGAAGTAGTCGGCTAAACCTTTTCGTCCTCGATATCGATCGACAACACAGGATGTGTATCGATCGATTATAATCTTCTAGTAAGCGGATCTTCTCAGCTACATCGATCGAAAACTCAGGATGAGTATCGATCGATTATAATCGCAATGTTAACTTCCGACTTGGTCTTGAATGGTCAACTCGGGTGTATCATCTCTTGCACTCCAAAATGCTCCAAAAACATCACTTTCTCAGAAAATGCTCCTGAACCTGAAAACATACCTAACAGGCTAGAAAACAGATTAAATATATAATAAAATCAATGGTAGATACTCACAACACTTATGAGATTTATTCAACTTCCTGGTTATTCTCCACTGATTAGTGGTTCCCAATCAAGCTTCTTACATATCGGTTCATCCTGGCTTGATAAGAATCATGAAGATATTGCCATATGTCTGAACAGGCTAATGTGGAATCATCTGGATAGAAAGTGGGATATCTTCTTACTCACAACTCCTATGAGATTTATTCAACTTCCTGGTTGTTCTCCACTGATTAGTGGTTCCAAATAAAGCTTCTTATATCGTGGTTCATCCTGGTTTTGATAAGAATCATGAAGATAATGGCATATGTCCGAACAGCTAATCTGGAATCATCAGGATAGAAAGTGGGATATCTTGTTGCTTACAACACTTATAAGATTTATTCAACTTCCTGGTTATTCTCCACTGATTAGTGGTTCCAAATAAAGCTTCTTAGATCGTGGTTCATCCTGGTTTGATAAGAATCATGAAGATATTGCCATATGTCTACAGGCTAATCTGGAATCATCTGGATCAAAAGTGGGATATCTTCTGACTCACAAATCCTATAAGATTTATTTAACTTCCTGGTTATTCTCAACTGAATAGTGGTTCCAAATAAAGCTTCTTAGATCGTGGTTCATCCTGGTTTGATAAGAATCATGAAAGATATAGCATATGTCCGAACAGGCTAATCTGGAATCATCTGGATAGAAGTGGGATATCTTCTTACTCACAACTCCTATGAAATTTATTCAACTTCCTGGTTATTCTCACTGATTAGTGGTTCCCAATCAAGCTTCTTACATATTGGTTCATCCTGGTTTGATAAGAATCATGAAGATATCGCCATATGTCCGAACAAGCTAATCTGGAATCATCTGGATAGAAAGTGGGATATCTTCTTACTCACAACTCCTATGAGATTTATTCAACTTCCTGGTTATTCTCCACTGATTAGTGGTTCCAAATAAAGCTTCTTAGATCGTGGTTCATCCTGGTTTGATAAGAATCATGAAGATAATGGCATATGTCCGAACAGGCTAATCTGGAATCATCTGGATAGAAGGTGGGATATCTTCTTGCTCACAACACTTATGAGATTTTATTCAACTTCCTGGTTATTCTCCACTGATTAGTGGTTCCAAATAAAGCTTCTTAGATCGTGGTTCATCCTGGTTTGATAAGACTCATGAAGATATTGCCATATGTCCGAACAGGCTAATCTGGAATCATCTGGATAGAAAGTGGGATATCTTTTACTCACAACTCCTATGAGATTTATTCAACTTCCTGGTTATTCTCCACTGATTAGTGGTTCCAAATAAAGCTTCTTAGATCGTGGTTCATCCTGGTTTGATAAGAATCATGAAGATAATGGCATATGTCCGAACAGGCTAATCTGGAATCAAGAGTGGGATATCTTCTTGCTCACAACACTTATGAGATTTATTCAACTTCCTGGTTATTCTCCACTGATTAGTGGTTCCAAATAAAGCTTCTTAGATCGTGGTTCATCCTGGTTTGATAAGAATCATGAAGATAATTGCCATATGTCCGAACAGGCTAATCTGGAATCATCTGGATGAAAGTGGGATATCTTCTTACTCACAACTCCTATGAGATTTATTCAACTTCCTGGTTATTCTCCACTGATTAGTGGTTCCAATCAAGCTTCTTAATATTGGTTCATCCTGGTTTGATAAGAATCATGAAGATAATGGCATATATGTCCGAACAGGCTAATCTGGAATCATCTGGATAGAAAGTGGGATATCTTCTTACTCACAACTCCTATGAGATTTATTCAACTTCCTGGTTATTCTCCACTGATTAGTGGTTCCAAATAAAGCTTCTTAGATCGTGGTTCATCCTTGTTGATAAGAATCATGAAGCTATTGCCATATGTCCGAACATGCTAATCTGGAATCATCTGATAGAAAGTGGGATATCTTCTTACTCACAACTCCTATGAGATTTATTCAACTTCCTGGTTATTCTCCACTGATTAGTGGTTCCAAATAAAGCTTCTTAGTATTGGTTCATCCTGGTTTGATAAGAATCATGAAGATAATTGGCATATGTCCGAACAGGCTAATCTGGAATCATCTGGATAGAAAGTGGGATATCTTCTTACTCACAACTCCTATGAGATTTATTCAACTTCCTGGTTATTCTCCACTGATTAGTGGTTCCAAATAAAGCTTCTTAGATCGTGGTTCATCCTGTTTTGATAAGAATCAATGAATAATTTGCCATATGTCCGAACAGGCTAATCTGGAATCATCTGGATAGAAGTGGGATATCTTCTTACTCACAACTCCTATGAGATTTATTCAACTTCCTGGTTATTCTCCACTGATTAGTGGTTCCAAATAAAGCTTCTTAGATCGTGGTTCATCCTGGTTTGATAAGAATCATGAAGATATTGCCATATGTCCGAACAGGCTAATCTGGAATCATCTGGATAGAAAGTGGGATATCTTCTTACTCACAACTCCTATGAGATTTATTCAACTTCCTGGTTATTCTCCACTGATTAGTGGTTCCCAAATAAAGCTTCTTAGATATTGGTTCATCCTGGTTTGATAAGAATCATGAAGATAATGGCATATGTCCGAACAGGCTAATCTGGAATCATCTGGATAGAAAGTGGGATATCTTCTTACTCACAACTCCTATGAGATTTATTCAACTTCCTGGTTATTCTCCACTGATTAGTGGTTCCAAATAAAGCTTCTTAGATCGTGGTTCATCCTGGTTTGATAAGAATCATGAAGATATTGCCATATGTCCGAACAGGCTAATCTGGAATCATCTGGATAGAAAGTGGGATATCTTCTTACTCACAACTCCTATGAGATTTATTCAACTTCCTGGTTATTCTCCACTGATTAGTGGTTCCAAATAAAGCTTCTTAGATATTGGTTCATCCTGGTTTGATAAGAATCATGAAGATATTGCCATATGTCCGAACAGGCTATCTGGAATCATCTGGATAGAAAGTGGGATATCTTCTTACTCACAACTCCTATGAGATTTATTCAACTTCCTGGTTATTCTCCACTGATTAGTGGTTCCAAATAAAGCTTCTTAGATCGTGGTTCATCCTGGTTTGATAAGAATCATGAAGATAATTGCATATGTCCGAACAGGCTAATCTGGAATCATCTGGATAGAAGTGGGATATCTTCTTACTCACAACTCCTATGAGATTTATTCAACTTCCTGGTTATTCTCACTGATTAGTGGTTCCAATAAAGCTTCTTAGATCGTGGTTCATCCTGGTTTGATAAGAATCATGAAGATAATGGCATATGTCCGAACAGGCTAATCTGGAATCATCTGGATAGAAAGTGGGATATCTTCTTACTCACAACTCCTATGAGATTTATTCAACTTCCTGGTTATTCTCCACTGATTAGTGGTTCCCAATAAAGCTTCTTAGATCGTGGTTCATCCTGGTTTGATAAGAATCATGAAGATATGCCATATGTCCGAACAGGCTAATCTGAATCATCTGGATAGAAAGTGGGATATCTTCTTACTCACAACTCCTTATGAGATTTATTCAACTTCCTGGTTATTCTCCACTGATTAGTGGTTCCAAATAAAGCTTCTTAGATCGTGGTTCATCCTGGTTTGATAAGAATCATGAAGATAATGGCATATGTCCGAACAGGCTAATCTGGAATCATCTGGATAGAAGGTGGGATATCTTCTTGTCACAACACTTATGAGATTTATTCAACTTCCTGGTTATTCTCCACTGATTAGTGGTTCCAAATAAAGCTTCTTAGATCGTGGTTCATCCTGGTTTGATAAGAATCTGAAGATATTGCCATATGTCCGAACAGGCTAATCTGGAATCATCTGGATAGAAAGTGGGATATCTTCTCTCACAACTCTATGAGATTTATTCAACTTCCTGGTTATTCTCCACTGATTAGTGGTTCCAAATAAAGCTTCTTAGATCGTGGTTCATCCTGGTTTGATAAGAATCATGAAGATAATGGCATATGTCCGAACAGGCTAATCTGGAATCATCTGGATAGAAGGTGGATATCTTCTTACTCACAACACTTATGAGATTTATTCAACTTCCTGGTTATTCTCCACTGATTAGTGGTTCCAAATAAAGCTTCTTAGATCGTGGTTCATCCTGGTTTGATAAGAATCATGAAGATATTGCCATATGTCCGAACAGGCTAATCTGGAATCATCTGGATAGAAGTGGGATATCTTCTTACTCACAACTCCTATGAGATTTATTCAACTTCCTGGTTATTTCTCACTGATTAGTGGTTCCCAAATAAAGCTTCTTACATATATTGGTTCATCCTGGTTTGATAAGAATCATGAAGATAATGGCATATGTCCGAACAGCTAATCTGGAATCATCTGGATAGAAAGTGGGATATCTTCTTACTCACAACTCCTATGAGATTTATTCAACTTCCTGGTTATTCTCCACTGATTAGTGGTTCCAAATAAAGCTTCTTAGATCGTGGTTCATCCTGGTTTGATAAGAATCATGAAGATATTGCCATATGTCCGAACAGGCTAATCTGGAATCATCTGGATAGAAAGTGGGATATCTTCTTACTCACAACTCCTATGAGATTTATTCAACTTCCTGGTTTTCTCCACTGATTAGTGGTTCCAAATCAAGCTTCTAGAAATTGGTTCATCCTGGTTTGATAAGAATCATGAAGATATTGCCATATGTCCGAACAGGCTAATCTGGAATCATCTGGATAGAAGTGGGATATCTTCTTACTCACAACTCCTATGAGATTTATTCAACTTCCTGGTTATTCTCCACTGATTAGTGGTTCCAATAAGCTTCTTAGATCGTGGTTCATCCTGGTTTGATAAGAATCATGAAGATAATGGCATATGTCCGAACAGGCTAATCTGGAATCATCTGGATAGAAAGTGGGATATCTTCTTGCTCACAACACTTATGAGATTTATTCAACTTCCTGGTTATTCTCCACTGATTAGTGGTTCCAAATAAAGCTTCTTTGATCGTGGTTCATCCTGGTTTGATAAGAATCATGAAGATAATGCCATATGTCCGAACAGGCTAATCTGGAATCATCTGGATAGAAGTGGGATATCTTCTTACTCACAACTCCTATGAGATTTATTCAACTTCCTGGTTATTCTCCACTGATTAGTGGTTCCAAATAAAGCTTCTTAATCGTGGTTCATCCTGGTTTGATAAGAATCATGAAGATATGCCAATTGTCCGAACAGGCTAATCTGGAATCATCTGGATAGAAAGTGGGATATCTTTTACTCACAACTCCTATGAGATTTATTCAACTTCCTGGTTATTCTCCACTGATTAGTGGTTCCAAATAAGCTTCTTAGATCGTGGTTCATCCTGGTTTGATAAGAATCATGAAGATATTGCCATATGTCCGAACATGCTAATCTGGAATCATCTGGATAGAAAGTGGGATATCTTCTTACTCACAACTCCTATGAGATTTATTCAACTTCCTGGTTATTCTCCACTGATAGTGGTTCCAAATAAGCTTCTTAGATCGTTGGTTCATCCTGGTTTGATAAGAATCATGAAGATATTGCCATATGTCGAACAGGCTAATCTGGAATCATCTGGATAGAAAGGGGATATCTTCTTACTCACAACTCCTATGAGATTTATTCAACTTCCTGGTTATTCTCCACTGATTAGTGGTTCCCAATCAAGCTTCTTAATATTGGTTCATCCTGGTTTGATAAGAATCATGAAGATAATGCCATATGTCCGAACAGGCTAATCTGGAATCATCTGGATAGAAGTGGGATTATCTTCTTACAAACTCCTATGAGATTTATTCAACTTCCTGGTTATTTCTCCACTGATTAGTGGTTCCAAATAAGCTTCTTAGATCGTGGTTCATCCTGGTTGATAAGAATCATGAAGCTATTGCC